>NC_061085.1:6796920-7044420 GCF_021917145.1 Hypomesus transpacificus
CAGCGAGGACGAGGCGCTGGCCCAGAGCGACGGCCACCACTGGAAGAGGAGCACCTTCGACCGGCTGGGCTTCCCCCACGCCCTGCTGGAGAAGAGCCTGTCCGTCCAGACCAACCTGGCCTCGCCCGAGCCTTACCTACACCCCTCGCAGGTACACACACACACACACATATATAGGAGACACTTGGCTCTACAGCACAGAGATAGGTTTGGGTTCCTATTCTGTCTCGCTCGCAGACACGCCCAAGCATGCGGTCATGAATTTTTCATGTCGTGCAGAGGAATATTTTAAGAGCTGGAGCCGGGGAAGGCGATCCCGAGATCGGCTTATGTAATATCCATACCGCATACCCACAGCCGCTCTCTCTGAACAAGACAGGGATCAGACCAGGCCCTTCACACGCACGTACCAACACGCACTAACACATACACAGAAACGGACACACACACACACCCTTCGCACACATACACACACGTCCAACCCCGCAGTGGTGTGTGGGGGTCCCTGGTATTTCGGGGGCCCCCGGTGTGTGGGGGGCCCCTGGTGTGTGGGGGTCCCTGGTATTTGGGGGCCCCCGGTGTGTGGGGGGCCCCTGGTGTGTGGGGGGCCCCTGGTGTGTGGGGGGCCTTGGTGTGTGGGGGCCCCTGGTGTGTGGGGGGCCTTGGTGTGCAGTAGCGATGTAAGAGACAGACAGCAGGCCCCGAGTCTGGGTGTGAAGACAGTCTGGAGTCCTGCCACACTTAAAGGGGGACTGGCTCAGAATTAGAGGCCAATTTCCTCCACACACCCCCCTCCCTCCCCAGCCACTTTCCTCCTCATCTCAACCCTCCAGTTCCCTCCCTTCCTCTCACCCGCTCCTTTGTCCGCCTGATGAAAGCTTTCCAGTCGACGGCTGTTAATAGCGAGGTAACAACGTCCTGGAGTAGCAGCGATCGGGGGCCCTGTCTAAAGGCTTCAGCCCAAGTAACATCAAATATGAGAGTTGAGGTGATCGTCGAGGTGCAAGCAGACACTGCTGAATTCTCACCTAAACTCTCATATTGAATATGCAGTAGAATAGGAGAGGATAGAGGGGGTCGTTTTTCTCCACCTCTCACCCCGAACACTTTGTCTGCGGATGGGGAACCCTAAGACGTTTCTGCAGGAGAGATTTGTCAGGCTAATTATCTCTCTCTCTCACTCCAGACCGAGACAGTTTTGTCTCTTTTATTCACCCCCTGTCCTCTTTAATTATGATTGTGCTACAACAGAACAAAGCAATGTTAATCAACCCCTCCCCTCCTCTCTCCGCCTCTCTCTCTCTCCCTCTCCTGCTGTTTCTACTCCCCCCACTCTCTCTCTCTTTCATTCCCCTTTCCACTCCGCCTCTCCCTCTCTCCGTTCCTCTGCTACTCTCCGTCATTCTCTTTATCTCCCTCGCCCTCCCTTCCTTCCTTCCCCCCTCTCTTTCTCCACCTCCCTCCCTCGCAGTCGGAGGACCTGGGCGCCTGTGCCCAGTTTGAGGCGAGCAGGAACGCCCGCAACATGATGCCCAGCGCCAGCTGCGGCGTCTTCCCCGAGTTCACGCTGCGCAAGCCGTCCTCGGAGACCGACATCGAGAACTGGGCGTCCAAGCACTTCAACAAACACACTCAGGTAGCCCTAACACCTCCCCTGTTTCTCTCTCCCAGCCCCACACACACACACACACACACACGAGGCGGAAACCGAATGACACCCTCCCCCTCGGACCCCCACCAGGGCCTGTTCCGGAGGAAGGTGTCCATCGCCAACATGCTGGCGTGGAGCAGCGAGCCCATCAAGAAGCCCATGATCGTGACGTCGGACCGCATGGTGAAGAAGGAGGCGGTGGAGATCTTCAAGCTGGTGCAGACCTACATGGGGGACCGGCGCTCCAAGATCCACCCCCTCACCGTGGCCCTGGAGGTGGGGACCGCCTGCTCTCTCTCTCTGACTCTCCCTGACTCTCTCTCTTTGACTCTCTCTCCCTCTCTCTGACTCTCTCTCTCTCACTCTCTCTCTCTATGACTCTCTCCCTCTCTCTCTGACTCTCCTTGACTCTCTCTCTGACTCTCTCTGTCTGACTGTCTTCAACTCTCTCTTTGACTCTATTTTTCTCTCTCTGTGACTCTCACTCTCTCTCTGACTCTCCCTGAGTCTCTCTCTCCCTGACTCTCTCTCTCTGACTCTCTCTGAGTCTCTCTCTCTCTGACTCTCTCTGAGTCTCTCTCTCCCTGACTCTCTCTCTGACTCTCTCTGAGTCTCTCTCTCCCTGACTCTCTCTCTCTGACTCTCTCTGAGTCTCTCTCTCCCTGACTCTCTCTCTCTGACTGTCTCCAACTCTCTCTTTGACTCTCCCTTTCTCTCACTGTGACTCTCACTCTCTCTCTGACTCTCCCTGAGTCTCTCTCTCCCTGACTCTCTCTGAGTCTCTCTCTCTCTGAGTTTCTCTCTCTCTGACTCTCTCTGAGTCTCTCTCTCCCTGACTCTCTCTCTCTGACTCTCTCTGAGTCTCTCTCTCCCTGACTCTCTCTCTCTGACTCTCTCTGAGTCTCTCTCGATCTCTCCCTGACATTTCTCTTCTCTCTCCGCTTCGCCTCCTCCATCTCATTTCCTGCGTGCTCCTTTTCGAAACCGGTCACGTGGAAACGATCTTCTGAGTCCTGTTCTCTCCCCCCCCCCCCCCCCGTGTGTGCGTATCCTCGTGTGTGTGCGCATGCATATCTATGTGTGTGTGCGTATCTGTGTGTGTGTGTTTGTGCGTATCCGTGTGCGTGCGCGCGGCAGGTGGCGGTGCGCGGCTGGAGCAGCCAGGGCTTGCGCGACGAGCTCTACATCCAGCTGTGCCGCCAGACCACGGAGAACTTCCGCTACGACAGCCTGGAGCGCGGCTGGGAGCTCATGGCCGTGTGCCTGGCCTTCTTCCCCCCCACGCCCCGCTTCCACTCCTACCTGGAGGGCTACATCTACAGGCACATGGACCCCCTCAACGACACCAAGGGTACCCTCGCGCTCCTCTTTCGTTGTTTTCGGGGATCGGGGGGGGTAGGAACGACTTTGATTGACCGACTCGAGGTGAAAAGAGGTTGTGGCTATTGCCAGCTTGTTTCGGTGGTTTGTTTGTGGGGTGTGTGTGTGTGATTGGGGCTTGTTGCCGTCCTACCCCCGCTGAGGTAACGAGCCTGTCAGATCTTCCAGGGCCCCCCCAGTCCCTCTAGATAAACACGTCTCTTCAGTCCTGCCTCGCTGGACCTGTGAAGATGAACATTGCGGGGAACTGCACAGCAATTTGGACTCATCTAGTCATTTCATCTCTGTCTTGCCTGCCGAGAGTGGGTTTGAGTGTAAGTGGAGGGGGTGTGTCTGTGTGTACAAACTGTTATAATAGTAACATTTCTACCACAACACACACACACACACGGTACACCCTCGCACACTCTGCTATACGGATAGCCAAGATTCTCCATTTCATCATACCGACCCAACACACACACGTACACTTACACACCCACACACGCATTCCGCCATACAAATACTCAAGATTCTCCAGCACAACACTTGAGCCACACACACACACACACATTCCAGGTGCTGGCTGCTCTCCCTGTGCCTGCAGCAGAGACACTGTCTCCCCCCCTTCCTCCCCCTCTTCCTCCTACCCCCTCTTCCTCCTCCCCCTCTTCCTCCTCCCCCCTCCTCCTCCCCCTCCTCCTCCTCCTCCTCCTTCTCCTCCTCCCCGTCTTCCTCCTCCCCCTCCTCCTCCTCCTCCTCTTTGTCACTCGGAGCCAACCCCGTCTCTCACTGTGCCTGGACTGTGTGGGTCACCACCACGACCTTTGCTCAGTTTCACTATGCCAAATATATGTGTGTGTGTGTGTGTGTATGTGTGTATGTGTGAGGACCGTATGATAGCATTTTACTTTGGGCTCACCACTCCAGTGGCTATTTCCTGTGTTTTCATAAAGAATCACTCTGTCATGAAGACGGTTCCTGCGTCTAATGTAGCGAGAGGTTGGGTCTGTGTGACAGATCTAGATGATGACAGATATATGTGACAGATCTATGTGACAGATCTAGATGATGATAGATCTATGTGACACAGGTTACTTTGCCTGGGTCAAGCTTACCTCCAGTTTCAAAGTACTTTATTTATTGACATAGCCTGTCAGTATGTGTTCTGACAGTGCCGGTCTCCCTGTCTGTCTGTCTGTCTGTCTGCCTGTCTGTCTGTCTGCATGCCTGTCTGTCTGTCTGTCAGGCTCTCCCCCACTCCACAGTCACTCAGTCTGACCCATATACCAACAGCTGTCTCTAGTCTGCAGCCCAGAGGGGGAATGTTGTCTGAGACTGGGCTGGGCTGCACTGTCTGGACTGGGGCTGGGGCTGGGGTCGGGGCCGGGGCCGGGGCTGGGCTACACTGTCTGGACTGGGGTTGGGGCTGGGGCTAGGGTCGGGGCCGGGGCTGGGCTACACTGTCTGGACTGGGGTTGGGGCTGGGGCTAGGGTCGGGGCCGGGGCTGGGCTACACTGTCTGGACTGGGGTTGGGGCTGGGGCTAGGGTCGGGGCCGGGGCCGGGGCTGGGGCTGGGGCTTGGGTAACCATGAAAAGTTCTGAGTAGAGAGGCTTGTGTCAGTTTGACTGTGCCTCCAGTTGTGTTGAATTTCCTATCAGTTCACGAGGCGTTGACTCTGTACCTAGGATACTGTGTGTTGGTTTGGGTGTTCTCTCTATGCACTGACTCTGCTTGTGCTTTCATAGACGACTGTTGGAAATTGATCAATCCTAATCCCAAAAAAAACGATATCTTTGTAAATGTATAACTGTGTGTGTGTGCGCTTCTTCCAGGAGTGGCCATCAGCAGCTATGCCAAATACTGCTACAGGAAATTACAGAAGGCTGCTTTAACCGGAGCTAAGAAGGTATGCCCTCCATTTCCTCTGGGTGATTATCTCTGACCCCTGACCTCTAACCCTGTGTGTGTGTGTGTATTTGTTAACGTGTGTTTACGGCAGCCATGCCATTCCAACACACACTCTCTCGCGCCAGACCATTTGTAGCCGCGCCGCACGGGCTTCCTCCAGGGTTAGCGTTAGCCCAGCAGGGAGAACAGCAGCCCGACATGCCCAGGATGAGAGTCTTCAACGGGGCTCTGTGCGCTAGCGCTCCCCCCCCCCCCCCCCCAAGACCCCACTCAGCAGGTTAATTAACGACCCCGTTCACGCTGCTCCTGATTAAGAATTCCATATCAGGAAGATGAGCCCGGGGGATTGGAGGGGGAGAAGAAAGAAGGGATGGGATTGGAGGGAGAGGAGGGGAGGGATGGGATTGGAGGGAGAGGAGGGAGAGGAGGGAGAGGAGAGATTGGATTGGAGAGGGATGGGATTGGAGGGGGACGCCGTGGGGACAAACACCACGCCTCCGCCCTCATCCTCTATCTAGACACAGGAACACAAACCCCCAGTCCCGCTCATCTCCGCCCCCCCCTCCCCCCCACACACACACACACGCACGCGCACGCATGCAACCTTTGAGTTAGTGAGGTAGAATGGGGCCAGTGGGTGTGTTGGTAGATGAATGAGTAGATAGGCTGAAGCCTCATTAGTGATCTTCTGCTTCTGGGCTTCATGTGACTTCCTGACTGCCACCGGTGTTTTGGTGTTTCCATTTCAGTCGCTTTCAAAAAATATATTATATATTTCCTCCCACAGCTGTGTGTGTGTACAAGTGTGTGTGTGTACGAGTGTGTGTCTGTCTTAATTGAATGATTGTTTCAGCCAGCCTGCTCATAATGCAGCTTTATTATCTTTATTATGAATGTAAATGTCTGCTGTTGCTCCTGCTGAGAGTGCTGGGGTGGGTCCATTTATCTAGCAGGAGTTTACACACACACACACACACACTATCGCTCTCTGTCTCTCCCTCCCTCCATCCCTCCATCCCTCTCTCCCTCATATTGATTCCTAAACCAGTCCTCCAATTAAAGGGGGCCTTGAGGCAGATGTGTGTTGTTCCCCCTCTGTGTTTTCAGACGGGATCACATGACACAGTAGCCGGGGCGGGGGTGCCTCCACGCCGGGTGTCATGGAAACAGCCTCCAGGAGTACATTCCACTTTTCATTTATCCTCCCCGTGACCTAAAAACACACTCCAACAACCCAAACCAGTCAGTCGGCCTGTCGATACCCTCTCGTCGTCCTGGTTTCACTCGATCCGGCGCGGCCGTGCAGGGGGTGGGGGCCGTTGAGGGGGGGTGGGGTCTGCAAGGCCACGATGCTCTCCGCGGCAATTTGCAGCAGGCCGTCGTTCCCTCTCCCGCCACTAGAGGGCGCCAACTTGCCACGTTGAGCTCACCTCTTTGAGCGCCCGGAGGAACGGAGGCAGGAAAGGAAGGGAGGGGGGGGGGGGGGAACGGAGCGATAGAGAGGAGGTGAGGAGGAGGGAGGGAGGGAGGGATAGGGCGAGCTGGTGAGAGGTAGGGGGATGGATGGATGGAGGGCTCGTGTCGGGGCGGGGCGTGGAGCCTGTGTCCGTGTCAGCCGTCGCCCCAGTGCTGCATGCGCTCCCGTCTCCCGCGGCGACGCCAGCCTGCGCTAGCGGGCGCGGGCGGTTGGCAGAGCGCGTGCGAAACGTGCGGCGCGTGCCAGGATCTCCGCAGGGTGCTAATAGAGGCAGTTTGTCACTTGGTGGACCCCACACACACTCCACAACCTTAACCCAAAGGCAGGCATGTGACTGGGATTAACCCATTGAAAACCTTGTGGGGGAGATGGATTTGTGGTGTGTCTGCCCCCACACATTCACCGCAAGGTCCATGTGTGTGTGTGTGTGTGTGTGTGTGTGTCTGCAGGGTCTCCAGAAGCCCTGCCTGGAGGAGATCAAGCACGCCAGGAACGCCATCTTCAGCCCCTCCATGTTCGGCTCCTCCCTGGAGGAAGTGATGTCGCTGCAGAAGGAGCGCTACCCCCGGACCGGCAGCTGCCCTGGGTGCAGACCCGCCTGTCAGAGGAGGTGCTGGGCCTCAATGGGGACCAGACGGAGGGCATCTTCAGGTCAGACTCGGGGGGAGGGGGGAGAGAGGGGCCGAGGGTTTGGCCTAGGGTTAGGTTAAGGGTCACAGCTGGAGAGATATAGGTGGAGGGATGAGATCCTGCATTAAGAGAGGGGGGGGGAGGATCTCGTGCCTTTATCTCTCCACCTGAGAGCTGTGTGTGAGAGGTGTGTGTGTGTGTGAGGGGTGTGTGTGTGGCAGTCTTCCTTAAACCTACCTTTTGACCTTTGACCTCCCCAGGGTTCCCGGCGACATCGACGAGGTCAACGCCCTCAAGCTCCAGGTGGACCAATGGAAAATCCCCACCGGACTGGAGGACCCACACATCCCAGGTAACCCCTCTTCTGACTCTCTCTCTCTCTCTCTCTCTCTCTCTCTCTCTCTCTCTCTCTCTCTCTGCCTCTCTCCCTCTCTCTCTCTCTCTCTCTCTCTCTATCAGCAGACACACCAAGCTGTCAGAGTGTGTGTGGCTCGTCAGCTTCCTGCCCCAGGCCCTCTGCAGTGCTCTACTTCTCTCTGTATAATTAGCCCTTCCACCCAAAGCATGCTGGGAGATGCCGCCGCAGGTCACATGACTCTGCAGGCCTCTCTCGATACCCCCCCCCCCTCCACCCCCCTCTTAGATAATAATAAAACCACTCTTGAAAAATAATAATAGAACCACCCTTTAAAAAGAAAGAGGGGGGGGGGGGGGAAATGGTCTCTCCTTGAAGGGAGATTCAGTGAGAGAGCGACAATTCCTGAGAGTCCACGGCAGGGTCACGGCAGGGTCATCGCTCAAAGCTACGCCGTCAGCAGCAGAGACGCACTCGGCTGACGCGCCTCGTCGTGTTTCCTCGTGAGGGCGCGCGTGTGTGTGCGCGGCTCCCCGTGTCCTTTATGACAGGTCGTCCTTTAGAGGACGCCACAGGAGTGATGATGGCGACTGTGGCCTTGGAGCGCTGGAGGAAGCTGTGTGTTCTGACCACCGGACTGTTTCTGGTTCTTGATTGGATGGTCTGCTTAATGATCAAATACTGAGGACCAATGCAGTGGCACAATGTATTGGCGGTTAACAGTATCCTAGAAACATCTCTTTCCTTTTGTCTCTGTCTCTCTTCTTTTGATCTATCTTGGCTTCGCTCTGTCTCTCTCTCACTCTCTCACTCTCCGTCTCTCTTTCTCTGTCTCTCTGTCTCTCTCTCTCTCTCTCTCTCTCTCTCTCTCTCTCTCCTCTCTCTATCTCTCTCTCTCTCTCCCTCTCCTCTCTCTCTCTCTCTTCCCTCTCTCTCCCTCTCCTCCCTCCTCCCTCTCTCTCTCTCTCCCTCTCTCTCCCTCTCTCTCTCTCTCTCTCTCTCTCTCTCTCTCTCTCTCTCCTCTCTCTCCCTCTCTCTCCCTCTCCTTCCCTCCTCCTTCCTCTCTCTCTCTCTCTCTCTCTCTCTCTCCCTCTCCTCCCTCTCTCTCTCTCCCTCTCTCTCCCTCTCTCTCCCTCTCCTCCCTCCTTCCCTCTCTCTCTCTCTCTCTCTCTCTCTCTCTCTCTCTCTCCTCCTCCTCCCTCTCTCTCCCTCTCCTCCCTCCTTCCCTATCTCTCTCTCTCCCTCTCCTCCCTCCTTCCCTATCTCTCTCTCTCCCTCTCTCTCCCTCTCCTCCCTCCTTCCCTATCTCTCTCTCTCCCTCTCTCTCCCTCTCTCTCCCTCTCCTCCCTCTCTCTCTCTCTCTCCCTCTCTCTCCCTCTCCTCTCTCTCTCTCCCTCTCTCTCCCTCTCTCTCCCTCTCCTCCCTCCTTCCCTCTCTCTCTCTCTCTCTCTCTCTCTCTCTCTCCCCTCTCTCTCCCTCTCCTCCCTCCTTCCCTATCTCTCTCTCTCCCTCTCTCTCCCTCTCCTCCCTCCTTCCCTATCTCTCTCTCTCCCCTCTCTCTCCCTCTCCTCCCTCCTTCCCTATCTCTCTCTCTCTCTCTCTCCCTCTCTCTCCCTCTCCTCCCTCCTTCCCTCTCTCTCTCTCCCTCTCTCTCTCCCTCTCTCTCCCTCTCCTCCCTCCTTCCCTCTCTCTCTCAGCGTCTCTCCTGAAGCTGTGGTACCGGGAGCTGGAGGAGCCTCTGATCCCTCATGAGTTCTACGAGGAGTGCATCACCCACTACGACAGCCCCGAGGCGGCGGTCAACGTGGTGCTGGGCCTGCCTCACATCAACAAGCTGGTTCTGTGTTACCTCATCCGCTTCCTCCAGGTACACACACACTCACACACACACACAGGTCAACTGGTGAACACACACACACACACAAATGCACGTGTCAAATGGAACACACCCAATGTGCGGGAGAGGGCAAATTGCTCACGTGTCGTCAGCAGGGTACCACTTCCCTGAATATCGAAGATTATGATGATTCAGTGTGCGTGTGTATGCATCATTTGCAAACTGTGGTACATAGATTTGCAACACAAATTCGCCCCATAGGGAAGTTACAGTACTGGCATTGTTCTCTATCAAATGTCTCATTTTTTGGGGGGAAGCACTTCTATCTTTTGAGCTTCACCTTATCTCAGCTGACCTTTATTTTGCTTGTCCATAAAAGAATTTGCGGGTCATCACTGGAATGTTTATCTGCTTGCAGCAAAATGGTTTCAATATATGTCTCGACAGTGTGCTTTTCAACCTGTCTCTGTCTCACCCTGTTCCCCTGTCCACATATCCTGTCCCTTCCACCCCCCCCTCCCCCCCACACACCTCTACACCTATACCCCCCCCCCTTCCCACCCCACTGCTACCCCTACTGCTCCGCCCCTCCCCCCACCCTCCTCCCCCCACCCCCCCTCCACCCCCCCAGGTGTTCGCCCAGCCTGCCAACGTGGTGATCACCAAGATGGACGTGAACAACCTGGCCATGGTCATGGCCCCCAACTGCCTGCGCTGCCAGTCGGACGACCCCCGGATCATCTTCGAGAACACGCGCAAGGAGATGTCCTTCATCCGCGTGCTGGTCCAGCGCCTGGACACCAGCTTCATGGACGGCATGCTATAGCCCCGCCGAGCACACACACGCAGACACATACACACACACACAGTCCCCGTGCACTCCCTCTCCCCGTACATGGTATCGCACCCCGAGACATACCCGCACACGCGAACGCTAAGCTCACAGAGGAACGCGTGCATACGGTGTCAACCAAACGCACGCGGGCGTCCCCGTGTCGCGTCCCCATGTCACTTCCCTCTCAGCGTGACAGGCCCCTGGATGTTCAGGAAGGGGGCCGAGAAAAATCCGCGGAAGAGAAAAAAATATCCAAACGACATGCATATATGACTCGTATGCACGATTCAAATGTACTCGATTACGGGGAAGCGCGTGTGGGAGGGAGAGGCATGCAAATCCATGAAAACAAGAAAAATAGATAAGCAGGTGGAGGCTGACCTGCAATGTGGACCATGAACAGGGCCCAGTCCTCTGGCTCAGCAGCCTCCCCCCCCCTCCCTTCCTCCTCGTGTTAGCCCCTCCCCCGAAACGAGGCCAGCGAGGAGTTTGGCTTCAGCTGGTCCTGAAGGTCGCGATGCCCGAGCACCAGAAAAACGCCCCCTTCCTCCACCAAGAACCCCCAGGAACCGAACCCGACTACTCCCCCCCCCCCCTCCAATTCCTGTTGGTGGTAGAGAATCCGTTGGTCTGCAGATCTGTTGTGAGCTCCGAGCTGCCGTAGAAGAGCCGACGGTCTCTGCTGTGGTTTGGAACCGTGGGGGGGCGGGCGGGGGGGGGGGGCTTACTGTAGAGGGGATCACAGAAGCACTGCCAACTGGGATCTGTCTCAGGAAGTGATGTCAGACACCGTGCCACAGCTACACCGGGACTTCCTTAAAAGACCCCTCCAGAACTGTCGATTCACCCCCTGCACCCCAATCTGTAGTTGTCACCCCACCACCACCACCACCTGCACCCTGGAGACCAACAACCACACAACCTCTACCCCGGCCCCCAAACTCCCCACGAACCTCCATGGTCCCTGACTCACACCTTTGTACTCTCACATTACTACAAGTTGTGAATGTGTCTTTAAAAAGAGCTCCGTCCACCCTGTCTGTCTGTGTTGTGGACAAATGTTTCGTGTCACACGTTCAGAGACCGAGACACGTTTGATTTTGTATCGTCCCAGAACAATTGTTTTCTTTGTTCGTTTGTTTTTGACAAATCGCGTGTGTTTGTTTGTATGTAACAGAGTTCTAACATGGTTTAACCCACCGTTTTCATTTTTTTTTTTTATATATGATTTAATTTATTTCTATTTATTCGAGCAAATATTTCTTAATGCCTTTTTTAGACTGTATAGTTCAACATTCAGCGTGGCTTTATTCTCTTTTTACGTTTGAACACATACGTGTGCGTGCGTACGTGCTCGAGTGCGTGCGTGTTTCCGAACACTGTAGTGCACCTACTGTACATCACATGTTCCTCCGCACATACATGTTGATATGTGACTCTGTAATGTACGTACGTCTGAGACGGAAGTCCTGCTGTACGACATCGATTCCATCGTTCTGAGACGCGTCGAATGGACGGTTGTCAAAGCCTCGACTCTCTTAAACCTATAAACACCTTCTTTCACACACACATACACACACACACACACACACTGTCCTGACATTATCTCACGCTTTACAAAAGCTAGCATCGTTTTTTTTATTCACACAGCGCAAGTATGGTACGAATGTGTTTTAGGGTTTTTTTTGTGTATTTTTTTTCCATTTGGATGTCATGCTAGGAGTGCTGAAGCAAAGGAATGTGGGAGAAGGTTAGGGAGTAAAGGGGGGGGGGGGGAGATTGTGTGCCATGCTAATTCACTCCACCCTGCTACTCTCACACTCACCACACACGGCATTGGCCACTTGTACATCAAGGCACTGTACAGATTAGTGTGCAAAAACAAGTTCAGACTAGTGAAAAGAGCCTCATACGATTCAAGGGTGACCGCAGTGCAAATGTATTGTAACAACAGGGTGTTCTGTTTTAGTTCTTTTTGAAAGGTAAGAAAGGTATTTCTTGAGTAGAGTTACAGAATGTTTGGGCCATCCACATTTGCTATAGTGAAGTGTTTCCCCACCAAACGATTCAAAACCTTTTGGCCCCTTAAGAGCTGAATCCACATCTAAAATCACTAATTCTGGGCTTGGGAAACAAGTGTAAAATACAGTGTGTTGTGACGTTTGTGTGTGTGTATGTGTGCGTGTGTGCAAGGCTGTGTTTGTGTGTGTGTGTGTGTGTTTGTCTAAGAGATGGTAGTAGATAGAATAGAATGCAGTTATGTCATGCTTTGACCCAGCAAATTGACCAATCAGCATGCAGAACTAGGGTCTTCACTCTTTTTAAACATACTTTTACGAAAGCAAAACATGAAACTAGATACTTACAGAACAGATACTTACAGAATGAATTTACAAAACCCAGAGTTGTTGCAGTATTTAGCTTTAAAAGTTTCAACTGAGAAAAGATTGCTCTTTTTTTTATTTTACTAATTTCTTGATTCCTGTTTTGGTTTGTTTCAACAGATGTTCTCTTACATTCAGTGTACATACTGTTCTTATAATTATTAATGTAATTAATATGACTGAAGTTGAACATAAGGTGAGAGGCAGCTGCTATTTGTTCTGTGCTCTTCACAACGGCATCCTTTTTTTCCATCTTAACGTCCACTGTGTCACTCACGCTGTTGAAGAGAAGACTTGTTAAGAGAAATGGACATTGTTTAATAAATGATGAAAATACGAAACATGTTTTGGTGTTTATTGATAATTCACTGAATCGTATGACAGACATTAATTTACGTCGTCCAAGGGTCTGAGGCCACTGAATGATTTGTTGAACAAACAGAATGAATCTGAATCTAGTTCAGATTCAGAGTCAAGTACAAAAAGAACACCTTTCAGTATATTGGTCCTGAATTGTCTAATATTCGATAGTTTTCAATCCACTTGACTTATTGTTTGTAGTTATTAAACAAGCACAGTACTGGACGAGCACACGCACACACATCCATTATTACTAAATATTTAAATCAATGTTATAATTTTTTTAATTAATAGTTCAGTCCGTCTACTGAGACTGTGTAAGCAATCAAGATACTGAAAGAACGGAAAAATAAGACACATTTTTCTGACAATCCCAACAAACAGCCTGAACGTTCACCTTCATGGAGTAATGGTCAGGTGCTCAGTTTAGATTTGAAACCAGTGTAGGTGTGTCTTGGCTGCAGCAAAATCAACCCTCTACTTTTTTATCCACATATTAAGTATTACCGACTGAAGTATTTTATGAAGTAGGCAAAGTTGTCTTTGACTGAGATTAGACCTCAAATAGGTTATTTTATGTAAGAGATGCAATACATGAGAAATCATATCTTTTTAAAGGATAGATTGTCAAACAGACAAGTTGTAACTGTAATTGTAACTTTTGTAGAAAGGTAAAGGCATTCTTTTTTTGAAGTTTTCTTTAATAAAGTATTTTACCAACTATTCACTCATAAAGGTGTCAGACAGGAACCTAAAATGGATCCATCAGAAACATGCAGGTTTTCACTGAACATTATAGTCATGTCTCAAAGGAAGGGTAGGCCAGCTAGCTATTGTAGCTTCTGTTTGACACAATTCAACCCAAAATAACTCACCCCCTCCCTTTAAAACCACTCCCACCACTCAAAACCACTCCCACCACAGTGTACGCAGGTGGGTAGGTAGACGGACAGGGAGCCCATCCAATCATTTGTCAGGATACGGCTTAATGATTAATTGTGTTTATTACAGTCTTGCAACGCCCACAGATGTCTTATTGATTTAATGTTACTGTCAAACCTTAATATGTATTGGTTGCTATCAATATGTGAAGATAATTTCAGCAAAGATGAAAAAAAGTGCTTCTCAACAACATTGCCTACCCTGCCTTTAACTCTTCCTAAATAACTATATAACACATTTTCCCATTATAAATAGAAATGTTCAACGATGTGAACAGTAAATTAAAGCAGATTAATGTTGAATTTTGATGATAAAATATAATTAACAAAATACAGATACAGCAATAACCATATTCCCCTTCATGACTTGTGGCAGCACAAGACAATTGAAAAAACGTTTGTAGAAATGTCATCGAAATCTGTGTCTTTGTATAAAAGCCACATGTAAAACACACTGTCATGTTTATCAACAAAACGTTTTTGTTCTGCATGTTAAAGATGGTGTGTTTTGTGTTTTTTAGAAGTTAAGTTTGACCATTATAGGAAGCCACATTGCCATGAGGGCTACACTCACTGGACCAGTAGAGGGAGCCGAGTTACAAGACACTTCTTTAACATTTACTTTTGATGGTTTAGAAGGCAGGACAGATGGCAGGATGGAGGTTATGACAGGGGCGTTGCACAGATTTGAGGATGCACATCCCATCAGGACACCGTTGAATGAACCAGTCACTGTAAAGGAAGAAAACACACTAATGCTGTACTTCTTTTTTATGCATACAAGGTTCTAGGTAACACAGACGTTCATGGGAATTTCAGCCTTGGAAACACTCACCTTTGATGCTAATGCAGGTATCCTCCGCTTCCACACAGTTCACAGTGGTGTTACACACCGTGTCTGACTCACTGCTGCAGGAAGAACAATTTCGGCCATTTGGACTGAAGACTGCAATGAAGCATATTAGGTCAGGTTAAGTGTTCTTAGTAGTACGGTATCAGTTCAAGGATGTTCTAACATTGGATGTTCTTCATTTGCAGGTAACAACTCTGCTAACATACAGTTGTCTATATACTTTCAAATATTAAAATCATTGTTATTTGATCTGACATGGTCTAGCTGAAATTACTATTTGAGATATAAATTGTACCGGGTGAAGTCAGGTTGTTGCAGCTGTCTTGGTCACAGCAGAGCTGAGTTTGACGAAAGTTTGCGAAGCCCAGGTTCACGGACAGTTGTGTTGTTGTGACGTTCAGAGGTGTCATGCAGTTGGATGCCGCAATACAGGACTTATTTACAGATGGGTCTGGATACAATAAGAACATGTTTAATGTTAACAAGAATGTTAAACTTCTTTTTGAAACAAGCAGAATTTTTGTTATAATGGACTGTTAATGATTAAGGAACAGAGTCAATATTTGGATATGGTCTTTATATGGATAACAAAAACTACTGTGAGATAGAATGGAGGCTTACAAAATAAGACTGCTTTAATGATTCACCTTTGTTAATCACCTATTAGAAATATGATTCACCTTTCATGCTTGAAGACTGGGTTGTAAACTGGGTTGTAAAATGACATACATCGTTAGATGAGCAGTTTTTGACTGGTGGATTTGTGCATGTTGCATCAGTACAGGTGACACACTGCAGTGACTCCCCTGGAAATTTACAAGAACAGAATAACACACATCCATTCAACACATCAATCATATTATCAAATCATAGACCAACTATAGACTTAAGTTACTTCACACCTGCATCCCACCATCACTCATGTATATTCCTGAGAACCTCCTTGGTTGTGGTTCAGCTCAGTACAGTATGCTGTGTTACCTGTGAGGAGAAGAGCCCAGGTAATGCAGAGAGTCAGGATCAGCTTCATCTTGGATCGGCAGGTGAGTGGCAGGATGGGCAGTAACCTGGTAGGCTACGCTGAGAGACAGAGCGCTTTATAAAGTCTTAATCATCCCACTCACCAGGAACAAGGATACAAACAAATATGTTTGGCTGTTACATCCTGTATTAAAATGTTGTTTCCATAACTACAGAACACCTCTATTGATGAACCTTTCTGCAGTTCTGCATAACAGCCCCCTCTAATGGTATGTTTAGTTCACTATAATAATACAACTTCAGTCATGATTTACACACATGCAATCTTGTTTTATTTACAGGAACATATTTGCAAGTTATCATTAATTAATATAAAAGCAAACCTTTTTTTGAATCAACTTTGATTTGACAGATTTTTTAAGTGTGTGAAGTTGCATCCAAAGTATTTTATTGCTGTGCTGTCTTTACTGATAAGATGAAAAAGTATACACTTACCATAGAACTGTCCTTCCATATTGTGTATTCTTACTTAACATGATCTATATCAATTATTATTAGAGGCTTTAGTACTTTTTCTGATCCATTTTTGTCTTGTCTCACACGGAATTACAACTAAAAGAGCTGTTTATCCAGGGAAAATGGTATTGGTGCGCAGTACATCAATCAAACTTCATACTATACACACACATCCATTATTACTGTATATTTAAATCAAGGTTAACATTCTTTTTACAAATTAATAGTTCAGTCCGTCTAGTGAGACTGTATAAGCAATCAAGATAATGAAAAGAACAGAAAAATAGAAATGTTCCTGACACATCCCAACCGTCGGCCTGAACGTTCACCTTCATGGAGTAATGCTCAGGTGCTCAGTTTAGATTTGAAGCCGCTGCAGCAAGAGCAACCCTCTACTTTTTATACACATTAAATATTACCGACTTAATTATTTTATGAAGTAGGCAAGGTTGTCTTTGACTTCGAAGATTAAACTTCTAATAGGTTATTTTATGTAAGAGATGCAGTAGCCCGTCCAATCATTAGTCAGGATACGGCTTAATGATTGGTTGTGTTTATTACAGTCTTGTGACGCCCACAGATGTCGGATTGATTTCATGTTACTGAAACCTTTATATGTATTGGTTGCTTTCAGCAAATGTGAAAAAACTGCTTCTCAACCACATTGCCTACCCCTGCCTAAATAATTAAATTGTTACTCTTTGTGTGAGTTGACTGGTGGATTTATGCATGTTCCTCTATTAGAGTTGATACACAGTGATGACTCCCCTGGAAATGTACAAGAACAGAACAACATAATCAAATAGCCTGAGTTTACTGTAGTTGACACTTGGAAATAATTGACAAAAAATTGAAATATCTTACAATACCAAGCAAAACAACTACATATATACACAGTGCCCTCCATAAGTATTGGAACAGTGAGGCCAATTCTTTTATTTTTGCGGTAGACTGAAAACATTTGGGCTTGTCTCAAACAATGAATGTGAGACCAGAGATCAACACTTCAGCTTCTATTTCCGGGTATTTACATCTGGATCGACGAATTAGAAAATAGCACCTTTTGTTTCGAACCCACTTATTTGCATGTGAGCAAAAGCATTGGAACATGTGACTGACGTGTATGTTTTGTTGCCCAGGTGTGTCCTATTACATACATTATTCAAACAATAAATAGCACTGAATGTCTACGCTCAGGTTCAGATTGGGTAAGATAGATTTTGCCTGTGCAGACTGCATTCAGAGGTGAAAACTACATGGATCTGATGCACAACTTTGAAAATAGCACCTGGCCCAGACAGATGTCAGGTAGGGCCCTAGGGTAGCGTTGAGCGGCTAGTCAAATCATTCTTCTGCTCCTCACTGCCTCCCACCCTGGACCCTATGCAGTTTGCATTCCAGTCCAACAGGTCTACAGACAATGCCAGACTATGCACTCTGCTCTCCCTCACCTGGACAAAGGGAATACATTTACATTTACATTTAGTCATTTAGCAGACGCTCTTATCCAGAGCGACTTACAGTAAGTACAGGGACATTCCCCCAGAGGCAAGTAGGGTGAAGTGCCTTGCCCAAGGACACAACGTCATTTGGTGTGGCCGGGAATCGAACTGGCGACCTTTAGATTACTAGCCCGACTCCCTCACCGCTCAGCCACCTGACTCCCTGTTACGTATTTGAATACGTATACGTATACGTATTTGAATACTGAATACGTATTTGAGGATGCTGTTCATTGACTACAGCTCAGCATTCAACACCATCATCCCCTCCAGACTGGTCTCCAAGCTTGTGGGCCTGGAACTAAGCACCTCCCTCTGCAAGTGGAGTGTCCTTGGGCAAGGCACTTTAACCTACTTTAACCCACTTTAACCTTGGGGGGAATGTCCCTGTACTTACTGCAAGTCGCTCTGGATAAGAGCGTCTGCTAAATGTAATGTAAGTGGCTCTTCCACTTCCTGACAGGAAGGCCACAGGTGGTGAGCGCACCTCATCCACACTGATCACCATCTCCTTGTTCACTCACGACTGTGCGGCAACGCACAGCTCTAACCTCCCTGTTAAGTTTGCTGACGACACAACCATCGTGGGCCTCATCTCTGACAGTGACGAGTCAGTCTACAGACAGGAGGTTGACACCCTGACATCATGGTGTCAAGACAACCTCTGTGGTAACCAAGGGGGATAGCCAGGAGCGAACAACACTGCACTACTCAAAAGCACGGTTGGTTGGACGAAAATAGCAGGTGTTTATTTAACCAAACGACCAAACAAAACACAAGAATAACTTAGAGTCTTCCTCGGTTGAGGGACTGGTCTGGACTGGTCTGTCTCGTCTTGTCTGGACCTCCCACTCCTTATTCTAGTGATCCCCCCCCCTGCGGCAGGGCTGGCGCGCCTTTTATGGTGTGGCCATCCTCCATTCCACCCATGAGCCGCACCTGGGCAGCTCATTGTCTCCTGTGGGAGCGGCCCCAGACACAAGGAGACAAAAACATCACACGTCATTGTGCTACAAAGTTTGTCTGCTAGCATGTTGTGCTAGCTAGCTATTTAAACAGCCCCACTCTTTACAGTCATTGGTTAAGACAAAGGCATGCAAATGTTCCATGGCTCTTCTTCATTGGCTCCTTGCGTAGACCTGGTGCGCGTGTGTGCGTGTTTGTTTGAGTGTGTGCGTGTGTGTGCTTTTTGACACCTGTAAGCTTGACCACATGATTTACCCAACACAGATAAGGCCAAACATCTTTTATGGCCTCTCCAGTAAGAGAGAGTGGTCAGCCCAGGTCACCTTGTTTACATATGCCTAGTGTTACCCAAAGTTCAGATTTGGGGGTAAGCCTCTCTCTACACACAAGGAATGCTGAACACAGAATCATTCTTATACAGGATAAATGTGTTACATCTTCAATTTTTCCAACACATACCTGCCCCTGATCACCTGACCCCGAGCTTGCCGGTGCCGCTGTCCATGGTACTGATCAGAGTGCCTGTGGTGTCTTGGGCAAGCCCTGTGCCTGAGCAAGACCACATCAACAGTAAGGTACATTCAGTACAATCCTCATACGTTCTGCCTTTCTACAGTACCCAACTTGGCAGCATTGACCGTCACTTACGAGCTGTGTCGTAATTGGCTACAAACCAGTTACATGTCTCCTTCAAAGCTGTAAAAACAGGAAGAAAAGATTGTACTAGCATCACAGGCAGGACAGGTCTCGATGCTGACTCAGTTGGTCTGACTCAATAGTTCTCAACCCTGGTCCTCAGGGCCCACCTGTTGTTTTCGATGTTTCCCTGGTCCAACACACCTGATTCAAATGAATGGTCGTTACCAGGCTTCTGCATAGCTAGATAACGACTCATTCAGTTGGAGCAGGGAAACATCTAAAACAACAGGTGGGCCCTGAGGACCAGGGTTAAGAAGAGGGTCTTGCAAGCTCCGTCAGAGGTATACGGACCACTGTTCACTCCGACCAGGAGTCGAACCGACTACCTCTGACTTCCTAAGCGCCACCACTACCAACTACGCCAATAAAAAGCTAGCATTCGTTGACACGGGTGGCCTGTTACATACTTGAGGAGTGAGTTTCACCACACACTGGCTAAACACAACTTAGAAAAAAGCCCCTTTTGTTCAAACTCACCCATGTGTCAAAGTTTAGCATTTTTCTAGTGTGATGCTTCACCAGGCTTTCACCGCAGCCTCTTTCAGTTTTTGTTTGTTTTGTGGGGTCCCTACCTTCAGTCTCCTCTTAAAGGTGTGTTCCATCATTAATGAAGAGTAATGAGTCTTTCCCAGAAGAAGCCATGCAAGCCCAAGCCATGACATTACCTCCACCGTGTTTCACAGATGAGCTTGTGTGTTTGGGATCATGAGCAGTTCCTTTCTTTCTCCAAACTTTAGCCTTTCCATCACTTTGGTAAAACTTCATATTTGTCTCATCAGTCCATACAACTTTGTTCCAGAATGTTTGAGGTTTATCTCCGTACTTTTTGGCAAATTCCAGCATGGCCTTCCTATTCTTCTTGCTAATGAGTGGTTTCACCATCTTCTGGTGTAGCCATTGTACTTTTGTTCATGAAATGTTCTGCGAACTGAAGATAGTGATACCTTCACTCCTGCCCTCCGGAGGTTGTTGCTGATCTCACTAAGTCGTTTTAGGGTCTTTCTTTACAGCTCTCACAATTTCTGTGAAAGTTGTTACTATTGTTACTATACGGTTTGAATGACAAATTTTAAGTATTTTGAGTTGAAAATAGCATCAGATATTTGCACACATAACCAACATTGTTCTCTTAAATTCTATATCAAAGAAGGTATAATGTGAGACTTCTGTCTCCCCTTTGTTTGGTTGCGATATCAAGACGAAATCCTTCCTTCTTTGATTCGCGCGCAGGGGTGCAACATCACCCGATGCATGACTTTCTGGATTCCTGTGGAATCAGATAAAGAAAAAAAGCTGTTGTTTTCGACCAGTCTGTCTGTCTGAAGCAGGTTCAAAGTATTTCCCATGGTATGGTATGGCTCTTCATACTAATGTATAGGTTCAAAGGCATGCGATTTTAATGCTGTTAGCCTGCGCGTAGGGAGGGTTACTAAGACAGGTCGAAAACAACAGCTTTATGATCCAGAATGGGTTATCAGCTGTCCTGTAAAGGGACCAAAGGTTTACATCATGCCTATATCCTACAAAAGACAAGTACTAAAAAAGATTTATGAGCTATGTGTCAACATCAAAAGAAATGTTCTCACCATCAAATCCTTTTTTATGATAGAAAATTGTACTCTTATTGTTTAAGTCAATTAAATGACATGAAAAAATAAAACATAGTAATCCCACACCCACCATGGACTATTCTGGTTTCAGACCTGTCCACCCTATATATACACATGTATAGGTATTATATTTATGCTATTAAATGTACATAATGCTCTAGTAGAAGGGAAGAAACTGACTTAAGTGCAATGCACCCCAACACCGACTAGGAACAGCATTAAAATCGCATGCCTTTGAACCTATACATTAGTATGAAGAGCCATACCATACCATGGGAAATACTTTGAACCATGAAATCTGAAACCATGAAACCTTGAACCATGTAATCATGATCTTACTGGGGTATATTTCCTCAGAATTCGATGTCGTGGAGCAAGAATGTTGGTTCGCGTTCGTTACTATACCGTTTGAATAACGAATTTTTAACGGATTTTATGTTGAAAATAGCATCTGATATTTACACAGATAACCGACATCCTTCTGTTGAATTCAACAGCTAAGAAAGTATAATGTGAGACTCCTGTCTCCCCTTCTTTTGATTGCGATATCAAGACGAAATCCTTCACTCTTTGAATCGCGCGCGCTCCCGCGAGGGGTTGCTAAACCAGAAAGTAATGCATCGGGTGATAGATACAACACAGGTGTTGTTGTTTGTCACGCCCAAATCTCAGGGTTCCCGTAGATCTCACACTAGTTTATCTGCCCTCTGCTATGTGTACTTCCACGGGAATTACAATCCACTAGTTTTGAAAACCTTTGACAATTTAAAGAAGGATTTGCTAAATTGCTGTTGCTGAAAAGAGGTGCTGTATGCTGATCACAACCGCAAGCTGTAAGTATGATTATGTCACTCACTAACAGTTATAACAGTTATTCGAATCTTTATTCAACCTTCTTATATTCTATTTCTTCCGTCACCCTGTTCTACCTCTTATGTCTG
Organism: Hypomesus transpacificus; assembly: GCF_021917145.1. Lineage (NCBI taxonomy): Eukaryota > Metazoa > Chordata > Actinopteri > Osmeriformes > Osmeridae > Hypomesus > Hypomesus transpacificus. The sequence goes on from NC_061085.1 coordinate 6,818,731, forward strand.
AGGGTGTGAGATATGGAAGCAAATTGTGACCAAAATAAAAATGCATTTCCAGAAATGCTTTTTCATTTTAAGAATGTGGCTGCATTATTTGACTCATTAATGAAATTAGTCATCAATAATCCTATTTGCATTTTAATTTTCTTCTTCAAGAGTGCTCAATCTTTCACTTAATTAAAATGAACAATAAATTGACATTTGAGATTTTATTTTCAAAATATGCCCCAGCACATAAATACCAAAATTCAATTTGAAATGTAAAATTTGAAAATTAAAATGCATTTGCAGCAATGCTTTTTCATTTTAAGAATGTGGCTGCATTATTGGACTCATAAATAAAATTAGTCATCAATCATTCTATTTATATTTGCATTTTCTTCTTCAAGACTGCACATGTTATGCCATAATCAAAAAGAAAACAGAGCGGACATTGCTTTTTCTTTTTCGTCTGTCTGCAAAGTACTGGCCATAATTCGAAAACGAAAAAGCAATCTCAGCGGCGCAGGAGAGTGACGTCAGTAGCCGCTATTCTTCAGCTCCCTGCTGACCGAGCAACTCTATAAGAGCTGCCCATCTTGTTCGGTAGGGGATGGTGGCCTACTCCGAACAGCTCTGTTATCACGGGAATCAGACTTTTGCACGATTTGAGGGAGCGCAGTGGTGGTCCTAGCACATTTTGCGCCCCGGTCGAGCCCCCCCCAGCGCCCGGATCGCGAATCCTAAATAATCAACGTTGTCAATGTTCAATATTTGCAGTCAATGTTCAATATTTGCGATCAGAAATCCTGATGTGTGGGGGGAACCCCGAGGACAAACGCAGAGTTTATCACGTGAAACAAAACAATATCCAATCAGAAAGCAAGCTGAGAGAAGACAGAAGCATAACAAAACGGAGTAACGGCTTAGTCTTTGCAATGATTTTCACTGAAAATTCATGGAAAAAAAGAAAAGGGTTTGCTGTTGCCACAAATCAATTCCATTTAACAGACATCCCAACCTACAGAGACTCATTTCCGGGAGGTGGCTTGTCCCTAGCCTGGCTGCCAACCCAACTTCTACCCGCCCAAAAAGAAATTTGGTCGGGAAGTTGGGTCTGGAGGGTCTCGTATTGGGGACCAACTACAGAAAACGAGAATCTGGGCGAACCAATGAAATTGTCAGGGCGGGCTTTATACGATGATGGACAGATGATCAACAGTAACGTAATCACCTACGACACAAAAGAGCGCTTAATTGAATTTGTTTTGAACAAACATGGCTACCGCTGGAGATCTGGGATGTTATGATTCTGCCATCGAGTCTGTTTTAGAAGACATCGACAGCGCATTAATTTTGAAAGAGGAACAGAGAGACGCAATCAAGGCATTTGTCAATGGAAAATATGTTTTTGCCGTCCTTCCTACGGGATTCGGTAAAAGTTTAATTTATCAGCTGGCCCCGATGGAGTTGTAATCCTAAACGGAGAACTTGTTCGTATATGCATTGCCCTTTATTGTTTCGCTCAAAAAGGTTGACCGTGTGAACAAGTACTCTCCCTACCCTTAAATTAATTAACACCGGCAAAACTCGTTTGTATTCATTCTTCAAGCATACTTCAAGTCTGCTTGTAGTTTAGTTCTGTTGACAACAACTATGCGGTGCTTAACATACGTCACATACTCTGTTGCTCTGATTGGTTGTAGATCTATCCAATTGAGCGAAGAGGCATTTGTTTTCCAGGCTCGTTTGAAACACGCCCTGTAGTCAAAGCCCAACGGAGAGTTCTCAGACTCATATTCTGACTAGAATTATGAATATGACAAAGTCAGGCTAGCTTGTCCCCCCCCCCACCCCCCAGTTTCGGTCACTCTTGACACACCTCACACCAAGTGAACATCTGATAAAATAATCTGTAGAACCATAACGATAATCTGTACGTTACCTAGGATTGTCGGAAGGGGCAAAATCGGCCCGGTTATCCTGTAGAAGTGTGTTCAACCCACCAGGGTTGGGAACCACTGCCCTATACCGACAGTATGTGTGGAGTTTCCCCAACAAAAATAAATAAATATATTTTTTCAGCAGATGGATTGTGCAGAAAAGCAGAAGGGCTCTATGCGGGTACTGGTGACTGGAGGCACAGGCCTGGTGGGCAGGGCAATAGAGCGCGTCGTCAACGAGGAAGAAGGAATTAAGGAGGCAGAGCAGTGGGTCTTCCTCTCCTCCAAGGATGCCAACCTCACGTGAGTGCTCACCTGTTTTAACTACGCACACTAAAACCAGTTCAATTTGACAAATCACCTGCGTCAGTACAAACACAACTTTACTGTGTGTGTGTGTTCTCCAATTTAGCGACTTCCAGGAGACGCTGGCTGTTTTCCAGAAACACAAGCCTACCCATGTCATCCACCTGGCTGCCATGGTTGGTAGCCTCTACAATCACATGAGGGCCAACCTGGACTATTGGGTAAGAGCCAGGCTGTATCATGGTGACAGCTCACTAAACTGGACTGGTTTTGATTCCTACCCAGATAGATAATGGAGAGACTTTTGCTAACTTGGGGTCTGGGGGCTGTCATGCTAATGAATCTGTCCGTCTGTGTGCTTCAGAGGAACAATCTCTACATAAACGACAACGTACTGCAGGCAGCCCACGAGGTGGGTGTGGTCAAGGTGGTGTCCTGCCTCTCCAACTGCATCTTCCCTGATAAGACCACATACCCCATCGACGAAACCATGGTAGGAGGCACTGTGTCTGTGTGTCACGGTTACAGCTTATGTCCATATGATGGTTAATTGAATGGCTTGATGTTTATATAATTTCCGCATCTCTAGATCCATAACGGGCCTCCTCATCCGTCCGACTTGGGGTATTCCTACGCAAAGAGAATGATCGATGTCCACAACCGGTGTGTGGAGAAGTCAGAAGGAATCATTTCATAAATATCTGTTACTGCTGTGTGACCACAATCAGTTTGCGTGTGTGTGTGTTTTGCAGTGCGCATGCAGAGATGTATGGGAGTCGCTACACGGCAGTTATCCCAACGAATGTGTTTGGTCCCCATGACAACTTCAGCATTGAGGATGGACATGTATTGCCAGGCCTCATACACAAGGCCTTTATAGCACAACGTAAGACACCCCCTTGCTCCGACAACATATGACTTGACCAACCCCTGTGTAAGCTCTATGCCTACCAACTGCTGGATCTTTTTATTGTGCCTCTCCATTGTGTGTTTGTTTTGTTAGAGGAAGGGAGCCCGTTGACAGTTTGGGGCTCAGGCAGTCCCAGAAGGCAGTTCATTTACTCCTTAGATTTGGCCCGTCTTTTTCTGTGGGTTCTGAGAGAATACAAAGAAGTGGACCCAATCATATTATCTGGTGAGTTCTCAACACAGGGCCGGGGTTTTATTTGGTCCATTGTAAACTTTGAATTTGTATTTAACTAACCACACACTGCTGAGTTTTTAAGTCTTGCTCCTGCCTTGGTGACACAGTTGATGAGGAGGATGAGCTGTCTATCAAGGAAGTAGCCGAGTCTGTTGTCCAAGCCCTGGGGTTCAAGGGAGAAGTAGTTGTATCCTTTCAATGGAAGAATGTAACATAACATTTCAGTCATATAAACAGTCATACAGACAGGCACACTTAAAACACAAAATGTTATATCAATATTAAAGATGACAGTTTCATTCTTTAACCGTGTTCTCCAGTTTGACACCAGTAAATCAGACGGTCAGTTCAAAAAGACAGCCAGCAATGCCAAGCTGCGACGCTACCTGCCCAACGTCAAGTTTACGCCCTTCAATCAAGGTAGGAACTCTGACATGATGGCAAATTGAGTCAACATCGAGACCTGTCCTGACTGATGCTAGCACAATCTTTTCTTCCTGTTTTTTACAGCTTTGAAGGAGACATGTGACTGGTTTGTAGCCAATTACGACACAGCTCGTAAGTGACGGTCAACGCTGCCAAGTTGGGTACTGTAAAAAGGCAGAACGTATAATAATATATAAATTATTATTTTTAGTCAAGTTTTCAATACGGTTAATGATATACATGCCTTCACTGAGGTGGATTTATATTACTGTACATATGTGGTTGATTATATTACTGTACATATGTGGTGGCCAAGTTCTAATGGTCATACTGGATGTTTTTCAGTTGTGGGATGTGTTTTTTTTTGTATCTATGTTATTAAATTATGGAGTGGGTAAAAATAGACATTTGTTTTAAAACTGGTGTAGGTGTCTTAATTCAAGAATAACTTGACAAATGACACTTGAATTATGCAGTTACCTCTGAGTATGAAATAAAACTAATATCACATATCAACTAGTGTATTTTGTGTAATTGTCGAAATATTCACAAATGAATTGAGTCCATTTTAAGATGAGTCTGAAACATAACATTTGGAAAACTTGACATAAGCACCATGTGTACTTAACAATGTAACATGATAGGCCTACATAACACGTACATTATCCATAAGCAATCTGGTGATTTTTGTGTTGTATTATAAAATTCGTTTTTGATGATTGGAAGCTTAGACAAATAAAATGTATATAAAAAAGTTTTAGGGCTGCAAACTAATTAAATTGGCAGCGGGAGAAATCCGATGTCAAAAGCAGCAGGTAGGCTACGTAACTTCAAGGATCCACGTGAGCGTCAAGATGCAAGACAAAAGCTACGCCCAGAGCAAACGATTGATGAAGTGTCACATTGTAAATGCAACACTGCAAAGTGAACGACTGAGAGCAAAGCAATAGCCAAGATAACCAGACGTATTGTACAAAAGCATTAACTTCTTTTTGGGTAACACTTTAGAATAATGGTCCGTTGTTAATGAGTAGCTATGCAGGAAGTAATAGGTAGTTCTACATTAACACTGAATTTAATACTATTAACTAATATGGAACCAAGATTAACTAAGCAGTAAGTAATAGCGAATTTAGTACAAAGGTAGTTCCTTGGTGGGTATTTGATTATTACTAAATAAATATAGGCCTATCCTCATTAAGAACTACTTGTGAACTATGACCAATGAAGAAAGAATAACCAATGAATTACTAATCACAAAAGTAACGTCTACAAAGTGAAAAATTGTTTTGTTTTTAACTCTTAACATGGTCATAACATTTCAAAAGCTTGTGCCTGAAATTAGTTCTTTGTGGAAACCAGTTTATGAATATTAACGTTATAACACGTCCCTGTACGATTATGGGACAGGTCCCCCCAATATTTGATCATACTGTATGATTATGGGACACGTCCTCCCCAATATTTGATCATACTGTATGATTATGCGGGCAATTTCGATGTGTCTGCTATTAGGTCTTTCTGCAGCTCAGAAAATATCAAATCACGGCCGGTCCATTTTCCAAATCCAGTCGACCATTATGTAGGATTTTCTTTTACGACTTCATGGAAATCTTCCAGTGCATATAATTAAAATAAATGTTATCCAATCACTGCAGTTGTTTTATGTTGTATATCTTGTGAGGTGACATGTTAGTGAGGTGTTAACATGTTTTTCACTTTGAAATAATTGTCCAGATTACAGTTACTGCGGGATGATAAGGTAACTCTGGAGCAATTAGTGAAGAGTTGTCATGTTTGTCACTTTAAAATAACGGTCCACATCACAAGTAGTTACTGCAGGATTACAAGGTAACGCTTAAGTAATTAGTGAGGAGTTAACATGTTTGTCACTTTAAAATAATGGTCCACATCACAAGTAGTTACTGCAAGATTACAAGGTAACGCTTAAGTAATTAGTGAGGAGTTAACATGTTTGTCACTTTAAAATAATGGTCCACATCACAAGTAGTTCCTGCAGGATGACTATGTAACACTTGAGTAATTAATGAGGAGTTAACATGTTTGTCACTTTAAAATAATGGTCCACATCACAAGTAGTTCCTGCAGGATGACAAGGTAACGCTTGAGTAATTAGTGAAGAGTTTTACTGGTTTTCACAAGTAATAGGCCTATAATAAGTCTAATTTTATATTTGACACATACGGTACAGGCATACATTTCTGTGAGGAACTAGTGATATTCTAACAAACATTGTAATCTGGAAGATGCGGTTTTGCGCTTATCGCAACATAAATGCAGGATGCAAATTGTTTTTGAAAAGAGAACATCAATGTTTATATTCATATCCTAAATAGAAGTCCTCCTCAGGCGGCTACTGTAACATAAAGGTAGGTCTTTGAAGTCTGAGACATTGAACTGACACTCAAGAGCTCATAATAGTAAACCAATACAAACATGAGAGTGTCAGCATCACTTCCTAATTATTAAAAATGTTAAACAAATTATCATTATTTGTATTATGCCATGTTTAAGTTTGAAATAAACAGAGAACATTCGTCCATCCTTTGGTAAGAGTAGGCAAAATCTCAACCTGTAGTCAACGTATTTGGGGGATATAATATTCATAAACTGGTTTCCACAAAGAACCCATTTGAGGCACAAGCTTCTGAAAAGTTATGACCATGTTATGAGTAAAACAACCACTTTTTAGACATGTTACTTTTGTGATTAGTAATTCATTGGTTATTCTTTCTTAATTGGTCATAGTTCACAAGTAGTTCTCAAGAGGATACATTTATTTAGTAATAACCAAATACCTACCAAGGAACTACCTTTGTTGTAAATTAGCTATTACTTACTGCTTAGTTAATCTTGGTTCCATATTAGTTAATAGTATTAAATTCGGTGTTAATGTAGAACTACCTATGACTTCCTGCATAGCTACTTGTTAACACCGGACCATTATTCTAAAGTGTTACCTATTTTTGGCACAAATGGTAACGCTGCAAATCACAAGAACTGCTGCGAAGGAAACGACTGAGAGCAAAGCAATCGCCAAGATCCATTGTACAAAAGCATCAACTTTTTGGCACAAATCGAACCCCATATTTTGGCACACATGGAACCACATAAATATGTCTCTTCATTACTTGTGGCAGCACAAGACAATTGAAAAAACATGAGTAGAAATGTTTTTGAAATCTGTTTCTTTGTATAAAAGCCAAATGTTAAATATACTGTCATGCTTATAATTGCATCTTCTGATAATCATATCACACAACGTTTTTGTTCTGCATGTTAAAGATGGTGTGTTTGTGTTTTTAGTAGCTTACTTCAAAACTGCTCTAACCGGTCTCCAGGATCACCTTAACAGGGCTGTCTGACCAGTTGTACTTCTGAGGGGTTCAGGAGGGGCTGGTGTCTCCACCCTATTAGGCTCGTCTGTACCTTTCTCTGGGTTCGCGTAGATCTCAGACACGAGTTTAACTGCGCGCTGCTCTTTGTACTTCCACGGGAATTACAATCCACCAGTTTTGAAAACCTTTGACGATTCAAATAAGGATTTTCTAAGCTGCTGTTGCTGAAAATAGGTGCTGTTCTAACTGTATCACAACTGCAAGCTGTAGGTGAGTATGATCGCTAACAGTTATAAAAAGTCATTCGAATCTTTATTCAATTTATTGCGTAGTTCACTTTTGATGTACTTTTAAATATGCTTTGAAAATAGTTCACTTTTGATATACTTTTATGAACTATGCTTGGAAACAGAAAATGGTATGCATTTCTTCTGGAGTAGGATGTACGTGTTCTATTATTATACAGCAAAAACAGTCAAAATAATTTTAAAGTACATTACAGGTTACATTTTTTAGATCCATCTCATTCTAATTATTCATGTCTATGAAAATCTATTAAGCATTGCACATTTAAGCAATAAGCCCCAAAAGGCCGTGGTTTACGCTGATTCCCTCAGGTAAGGGGAGTTGTTAGGCACGACGCGAGTGCCTGGTTGTGTTAAATCAATGTGGCTTCACTTACAGTAACTAATCTTTCACTTAACTGGCTTATTGCCCCATCATTCAATATAAGCTACATATTTGGATAGCATTGTGGCCAATTACCTAGTAGGCTATATGACCAGGACCCGTTTAGGGATCTTAGCAACACAACATGGAACCTGTACAGGTTTTGTATTTATTGTATATAGCCTAAATCTAAACGTATTACTATGAAGTCTACCGTATATGTGTGACGGCCTGGGGAAGCCCTTCACATGGTGAAAATTTGACTTTCTGGGTGGTAAACATCTTTGTAAACTACAAACTCTGAATACAAATATGTTTAAATCACTCCAACACGCATGATTCTAACGAATGGTCATAAGCAGGCTTCTGCAGGGCTGTATAACGACCCATTCATTTGAATAAGGTGTGTTGGAGCAGGGAAACATCTAGAACATGCAGGACAGGGTGCCCTGAGGACCAGGGTTGGGAACCACTGTCCTATACCGACAGTATGTGTGGAGTTTGCCCAACTAACCTTTTTTCTTTTTCAGCAGATGGATTGTTCAGAAAAGCAGAAGGGCTCTATGCGGGTGCTGGTGACTGGAGGCACAGGCCTGGTGGGCAGGGCTATAGAGCGCGTCGTCAATGAAGAAGAAGGAATTAAGGAGGCAGAGCAGTGGGTCTTCCTCTCCTCCAAGGATGCCAACCTCATGTGAGTGCTCACCTGTTTTAATTACGCACACAAAATCAAGTTCAGTTTGACAGATCACCTGCTTCAGTACAAACACTACTTTAATGTCTGTGTGTGTGTTCTCCAATTTAGGGACTTCCAGGAGACGCTGGCTGTTTTCCAGAAACACAAGCCTACCCATGTCATCCACCTGGCTGCTATGGTTGGTGGCCTCTACAAACACATGAGGTCCAACCTCGACTTTTGGGTAAGAGCCAGGCTGTATCATGGTGACAGCTCACTAGACCGGACTGGTTTTGATTCCTACCCAGATAGATAATGGAGAGACTTTAGCTAACTTGGGGTCTGGGGGCTGTCATGCTAATGGCTCTGTCCGTCTGTGTGCTTCAGAGGAACAATCTCTACATAAACGACAACGTACTGCAGGCAGCCCACGAGGTGGGTGTGGTCAAGGTGGTGTCCTGCCTCTCCAACTGCATCTTCCCTGATAAGACCACATACCCCATCGACGAAACCATGGTAGGAGGTATTGCGTGTGTGTGTCACAATTCCAGCTTATCCATATGATGGTTATTGAATGGCTTGATGTTTATCTCATTTCCTCTTCTCCAGATCCATAACGGGCCTCCTCATCCGTCCAACTTTGGGTATTCCTACGCAAAGAGAATGATTGATGTCCACAACCGGTGTGTGGAGAAGTCAGAAGGAATCATTTCATAAATATGTTATTGCCATGTTGCCCAATCAATTTGCTTATGCGTGTGTGTTTTGCAGTGCACTTGCAGCGCAGCATGGGATTCGCTACACGGCAGGTATCCCAACGAGTGTGTTTGGTCCCCATGACAACTTCAGCATCGAGGATGGACATGTATTGCCAGCCCTCGTACACAAGGCCTTTATAGCACAACGTAAGACAACCCCTTGCTCCGACAACATATGACTTGACCAACCCCTGTGTAAGCTCTATGCCTACCAACTACTGGATTTTTTATATTGTGCCTCTCCATTGTGTGTTTGTTTTGTTAGAGGAAGGGAGCCCGTTGACAGTGTGTGGCTCAGGCAGTCCCAGAAGGCAGTTCATTTACTCCTTAGATTTGGCCCGTCTTTTTCTGTGGGTTCTGAGAGAATACAAAGAAGTGGAACCAATCATATTATCTGGTGAGTTCTCAACACGGGGCCGGGGTTATATTTGGATGTATTGTAAACTTTGAATTTGTATTTATTTAACCACACACTGCTGAGTTTTAAGTCTTGCTCCTGCCTGTGTGACACAGTTGATGAGGAGGATGAGGTGTCTATCAAGGAAGTAGCCGAGTCCGTTGTCCAAGCCCTGGGGTTCAAGGGAGAAGTAGTTGTATCCTTTCAATGGACGAATGTAAAATTTCAGTCATATATCAGATCATGTCATCCTCATTGCGAGGTTGGAACATCGGGCTGGGCTTAAGGGGACTGCACTACAGTGGTTCAGGTCCTATCTCACTGACAGGACCTTTTCAGTCACTGTAGATAGCTTTTCTTCTTCCGTAGCTCCTGTTTCTTCTGGGGTTCCGCAAGGGTCAATTCTGGGGCCGATTCTTTTTAATCTGTATATGCTTCCTTTAGGAGATATCATTGGGAAACACAAAATCTCGTTTCATTTTTTCGCTGATGACACACAACTTTATCTGCCTTTGAAACCCAATGACCTCAACCTCTTTTAGACTGCATTTCGGATATAAAGAAGTGGCTTTCAAGTAATTTTTTCCAACTAAACGAGGAAAAGACCAAAGTTATAATTTTTGGTCCTGCTGGCTCGAGATCTAGTCTTGATAACAGGATTAGTAATTTTTTTGCTAGTGTCAGCTCTCATGTTAGAAACCTTGGGTTCATTATTGACTCGGACCTTGGGTTAGTCAAGCAGATTAACTCTGTGGTAAAAAATAGTTTCTATCAGTTACGACTGATTTCCAAGGTTAAATCTGCATTGTCTTTTAAAGACCTTGAAACTGTCATCCATGCTTTTATCACCTCACGTCTAGATTATTGTAATTCCCTCTATGATGGTCTCACCCAGTCCTTAATTGCCCGTCTTCAGATGGTGCAGAATGCTGCTGCCAGAATGTTATCGTCCACTAGGAAGTTTGACCACATTACCCCAGTCTTGGCCTCTTTGCACTGGCTTCCTGTCCAGTTTAGAATACGTGTTAAAATGTTATTGTTTGTTTTTAAAGCTCTTAATGGACAGGCCCCTTCATATATCTCGGACCTTTTAAAATTGCACGCACCCATTAGGTCACTGAGGTCTGCGGACAAGCTTTTTTTATACACTCCCCGATCACGCTGTATACGCACAGGTGATAGGGCCTTTGCAGTTGCTGGTCCTAAGCTGTGGAATCAGCTTTCCCTATCTATTAGGCAGGCTCCTTCATTGTCTGTTTTTAAATCCAGGCTGGAGACCCATTTTTATGTTCTGGCGTTTCCCACCACTTGACTCGTGCTGTTGCTTGTTTTTCTGTTGTTGACGGTTTTGTATTTTTTTTTACTGTGTATTTTATAGTGTTTTTTTTATATGTATTTGGATTCTGTTTTTGTGCTTTTGTTCGTCACCTCGGTCAGCCTTGCTGTGTTGTGAGTGTGCTTTATAAATAAAATGTACTTACTTACTATTTAAACAGTCATACAGACAGGCACACTTAAAACGCGAAATGTTTGTATCAATATTAAAGATGACAGTTTCATTCTTTAACCGTGTTCTCCAGTTTGACACCAGTAAATCAGACGGTCAGTTCAAGAAGACAACCAGCAATGCCAAGCTGCGACGCTACCTGCCCGACATCAAGTTTACGCCGTTCAATCAAGGTAGGAGCTCTGATATGATGGCAATCAGTGGTTCTCAACCCTGGTCCTCAGGGCCCCCTGCGTCTCCCTGCGTGCAGTACCTTCACCAATGTTTCAACCCCCACCCCGCACTTCTGTATTTGGCGCATCCCTTTTCATGGCACCCTAGACGGCTGCCTAGTTCGCCTGTAGCAAACGCCGTGATACACGTGACTTCAAAACTGGTCTAACCGGTTTCCAGGATCACCCTAACAGGGCCTCCCTGTCCTACGTGTTTTAGATGTTTCCCTGCTCCAACTGAATGAGTCGTTATCTAGCTATGCAGAAGCCTGGTAACGACCATTCATTTGAATCAGGTGTGTTGGAACAGGGAAACATATAAAATATGCAGGACAGGGGGGCCCTGAGGACCAGGGTTGACAACCACTGAGTCAGACCAATTGAGTCAAAATCGAGACCTGTCCTGACTGTGATGCTCGCATAATCTTTTCTTCTTCCTGTTTTTACAGCTTTGAAGGAGACATGTGACTGGTTTGTAGCCAATTACGACACAGCTCGCAAGTGACGGTCAACGCTGCCAAGTTGGGTACTGTAGAAAGGCAGAATGTATGAGGATTGTCTGTACTGAATGTACCTCACTGTTGATGTGGTCTCGCTCAGGTTCCATAACCCCTATCAATGAGCTCCTGTAAGGCCTTTACAGATCAGCAAGAAACTTGTCATTTTCCTCTGTGTAACAATGTCCGCCATAGAATATACATTAGTCAAGTTTTCAATATGGTTAATGATATGCATTCCTTCACTTAGGTTGATTATATTACTGTACAATGTGGTGGCCAATATCTAATGGTCATACTGGATGTTTTTCAGTTATGAGATGTGGTTATTGTATCTATTTTCTGAAATTATGGAGTTGGTAAAAAGAAAGACATTTGTTTTACACTGGTGTTGGTGTCTTAATTCAAGAACAGCTTTGCTTGTATATGTAAAATAAATAAAAAACACTTTTATAATTTGTCAAACAAATAGCCTGATTTCAAGCTTAATGCAACTTATTCACACCTGTGGGTTCAAATGACTGACACTTGGAAATCTTTTATTAAAAATGCAAATATCTTACAACACTGGAACTACAGGATCCATACACTGCCTCTAAACCCCCCCCCCCCCCCCCCCCCCCCCCCAGATTCCTGTAAGGAAAACCTAGGACAGCCTAGAAATGACAACATACAGAGTACGTGTTGGTGTCAGTAAGGCATCTGGAGGGTTTCTAAACACTAAAATAATTTGAGATGTAAAATACAATACAACAATACAGCCTTTGAATTGTTTGTTTTCGTCACCATAGGCTACTCCCTCACCGCAGAAAAAGCTTGGCCGAACCATGAGCTCTAAGACGCTCTTAGCGTTAAGAGCTTCTTAACGAATCTGGGAAACCCGGCCAATGTTTTTTATGGGGGCTGTCTCGTTGTTTATGATCATTTACCAATGCACTTTTTGTAAAGCTCTCTCTTGGAAGTCGCTTTGGATAAAAGCGTCTGCTAAATGAATACATGTAAATGTAAGTCTTCCAGACATCCCAACCTGCAGAGACTCATTTCCGGGAGGCCAGTCTCCTAGAGCAAGGTCATACCTGTCCCCCAGAAGTTTGGAGCAGGCGAGTGTTGGTGACGGCCCAGTGTCTCCCCGCCCGCCAGCCCCCTCCACCACCGGGTGGCGTGGAACCGACCCTCCGCTGCGTCGTAGCGCCACTTATCCAACCACACCCTCTCGCTGTCAGGGTGGAGGAAGTAGCATGCCCCGCCCACCGAGGCTTCATCTTAAGCTTTAATTTTATTTTACAGATTTTTTTGTGTATTCAATTGCATCCAAAGTATGTTATCGTTGTTGTTGTCTTTAAAGTTATACACATAAAATATAATTGTCTGTCTTACTGTTCATACTTAACATTAACAAGATCAATTAATTTTAAAGGCTTAAGTACGGTTTCTGGTCCATTTACATTTAGCAGACGCTCTTATCCAGAGCGACTTACAGTAAGTACAGGGACATTCCCCCCGAGGCAAGTAGGGTGAAGTGGCTTGCCCAAGGACACAACGTCATTTGGTGTAGTTGGGAATCGAACTGGCAACCTTTAGATTACTAGCCTGATTCCCTTACCGCTCAGCCACCTGACTCCCCATTTGTGTCTTGTCTCACACTTATTACATACGGAATTACAACTAAGGGAGCTGTTTATCCAGGGACATTGGTAATGGTGCGCAGTACATCAATCAAACTTCATGCTATGCACACACATCCATTATTACTAAATATTTAAATCAAGCTTATCATTTTATTTATTTATTAACAGTTCTTTCCATCTAGTGAGACTTTATAAGCAATCAAGATACTGAAAGAACGGAAAAATACGACACATTTTCCTGACACATCCCAACCGTCGGCCTGAACGTTCACCTTCATGGAGTAATGCTCAGGTGCTCAGTTTAGATTTGAAGCCGCTGTAGTAAGACCAACCCTCTACTTTTTATACACATTAAATATTACCGACAACTATTATATGAAGTCACTATTAGTGACTTCAAGATTAGACCTCAAATAGGTTATTTTATGTAAGAGATCATATATTTTTTAAGGATAGATTAGATTAACAAAATACAGATACAGCGATAACCATATTTCCCTTCATTACTTGTGGCAGCACAAGACAATTGAAAATACATTTGTAGACATTTTTTCGAAATCTGTTTCTTTGTATAAAAGCCAAATGTAAAACATAATGTCATGCTTATAACAGCATCTTCTGACAACCATCTCACAAAACGTTTTTGTTCTGCATGTTAAAGATGGTGTGTTTGTGATTTTTAGAAGGTAAGTTTGACCATCATAGGAAGCCACATTGCCATTAGGACTACACTCACTGGACCAGTAGAGGGAGCTGTGTTAGTTCCTTGACCAGTAGAGGGGGCTGTGCTATTTACTGGACCAGTAGAGGGCGCTGTGTTACAAGATACATTAAAGCCTAAAGCTGATATTACGTCAGAAGACAGGACAGAAGATAAGACAGGTGGCAGGAAGGAGGTTATGACAGACACGTTGCACAGACTTGAGGATGCACAGCCCTTCAGGACAGTGTTGATTGCACCAGTCACTGTAAAGGAAGAAAACACACTGATGCGGTACTTCTTTTTAATGCATACAAGGTTCTAGGTAACACATACGCTCATGAGAATTTCAGCCTTGGAAACACTCACCATTGACATGAATGCAGTTATCCTCCACTCCCACACAGTCCACAGGGGTGTTACACACCTTGTCTAACACACTGATGCAGGAAGAACACTTTCGGCCATTGGAACTGGGAACTGGTTCGGGGATCAGGTCAGGTTAAGTAAACAAATGTGAGAAATAGGACTAAGTAGACTACAATATGGGGAAGTTTGCTTCTCATGTTGACATTGGAGCTTGGAAGCGGTCTGGTAAACCAGTAACCCAAGGGGGATCTACACTTTTGGCTGACAACATGTTTACTATTTGCTTGTTTTGTGTTTACAAAGTTGTATGGTAAAGCAATAGACTACGCCACTACGCCACTCGGCCTTGTGGCTACGGCCGAACACCACCCGTGGTATATTCGTCAACAACCCCACGAGCACGAGTACTATATTGCTTTTATAAAACAATTTTATAAATGTTCTAACTACACTGCATTTGCTGGTAACAGCTGTCTGCTGACATACAGTAGTCTATATACTTTCAAACATTAAAAACATTATTATTTGATCTGACATGGTCTAGCTGAAATGACTATTTGAATTATAAATTGTACCGGGTAGAGTCTGGTTGTTGCAGCTGTCTTGGTCACAGCAGAGCTGAGTTTGACGAAAGTTTGCGAAGCCCAGGTTCACGGACAGTTGTGTTGTCGTGACGTTCAGAGGTGTCATGCAGTTGGATGCCTCTACACAGGACTTACTTACAGATGGGTCTGGATACAATAAGAACATGTACAATGTTAACAAGAATGTTAAACTTCTTTTTGAAATAAGCAGAATTTTTTTAAATAATGGACTGTTAATGATTACTGAACAGACTCAACTTAATATGGATAACAAAAACTACTGTGAGATAGAATGGAGGATTACAAAATAAGACTACTTTAATGATTCACCTTTGTTAATAAAAAAAATACGATTCACCTTTCACGATTGAAGACTGAATGGTTGAAGACTGACAAACAGAAGAGTTTGATGGGCAGGTGACTGGCGGATTTGTGCATGTTGCATCAGTACAGGTGAGACACTGCAGTGACTCCCCTGGAAATTTACAAGAACAGAATAACACACATCTATTCAACACATCAGTCATATTGTCAAATCATTGACCAACTATAGACTCAAGTTACTTCACACCCTATCCCACCATCATTCATGTATATTCCTGAGAACCTCCTTGGTTGTGGTTCAGCTCAGTACAGTATGCTGTGTTACCTGTGAGGAGAAGAGCCCAGGTAATGCAGAGAGTCAGGATCAGCTTCATCTTGGATCGGCAGGTGAGTGGCAGGATGGGCAGTAACCTGGTAGGCTACGCTGAGAGACGGAGCGCTTTATAAAGTCTTAATCATCCCACCCACCAGGAACAAGGACACAAACAAATATGTTTCAGTTTTTCCCGTTTTTAAATGTTGTTGTCATAACTACAGCAAACCTCCCCTCTGCAGTAATTTACAGACACACAATCTTATTGTTTTTACAGGAACATATTTTCTAAATACATTAAGTACTGTTTCTGATACATTTTTGTCTCTCACTCACTAGAGACGTAATCACAACTAAGGGAGCTGTTTATACAGGGAAACTGATACAGTGCACAGTGCATAAATCAAACTTCATACCTGTATAAATGCTACCAGAGCAGGTACATCTTGGCCTCATTCGTTTAAGGAGTTGGTTACAGACACAATACTGCACGTAATATTACATTCCTACAAACACAGCCGAGAGGGGTTTGAGTGCACCAAAAGCTTTTATTATGAACCGTGACATGAGCAGCAGCAGGTGGAGGGGGAGACAGACGACTCAGATCTTGTTGAACGCTGCAACGTCGACGCTCTGGACCTGCGACAGGACAAAAGACACACCGTGAGACCTTCTACTCCACCCACCTTCCGGAAACTTCTAGAGCCTCTCTGAGGCCCTGAATGGGAGAGCGGTACGTACGTAGTCCTCAAACTTGGTGATCTCCTCCTCCAGCATGTCTGTGCCGACCTTGTCGTCCTCCACCACGCAGGAGATCTGCAGCTTCTTGATGCCGTAGCCTACGGGCACCAGCTTGGACTGGCCCCACAGCAGGCCATCGGCCGCCACCGAGCGCACGCACTCCTCCAGCTTGGCCATATCCGTCTCGTCGTCCCACTGAGGAGGACAGGGGTGAGCGCGCGCGCGCACACACACACACACACACACACAAAGGCTAAGTTGAACACACTTAAAATGCATGTGGTGCAGGACCATTAAGCTCCTTAAAAAAAGCTGTCATAGACAGCACGTTTACCAGGGAATGCGAATGACTGACACGCATAAACGGACATATAAAAACATAACATAGAAGTGCACGGTGCAGGATCGGAAACCAATCAGGCGGACGAGGGACAGTGACGTACAGGTTTGACGTCAAGTAAGATGGAGGATTTGGCGACGAGGGCGGGCTTCTTGGCCTTCTTCTCGGCGTACTCCTTCAGCCTCTGCTCTCGCACTCGCTCGGCCTCCAGGTCTTCCTCCTCGTCGCTGCCGAACAGGTCGATGTCGTCGTCTTCCTCCTCCTCCTCTACTGGGGAGCTGGGCTTTTTCGCCTGGACAGGGGTACCCTGGACAGGGGATGGACGGACGGACAGTTATCAAACCCTGACAGACAGCACAAGGGCTACCCAGAGCCGTGACTGAGCAATAACGAGGAGGGAGACTCACGTTTGTGCAGGGCGCTGCGGGGAGCGGGGCTGGGGCTCTCACAGGGGACTTCTCCAGCACCTCCACCCTACATTCCAGCTTGGAGAGAGCTAGCCGGAGGTCCTCCACCACTGAAAAACACACAGCACAGACACCAGACAGTCAGCTAGCTAAGTCCCACAGACTGCAGCTCGTGACACTTGACCAGTATGCGTATACACCAGCTACTCATTCCATGTGCTTGTGGGGCCCACACACACCTTTGTGCAGGCTATGGTTCTCCTGCTCCAGGCCCCTGATGCGGGACACGAGTTCCCCCTGCTCTCCAGCTCCAGCACCTGTGCTCTGGACACACACACACACACACACCCAGAGAGGAGTTGCCGTGACCGGGACAGCACGGAGACAGCCAGGGACTCATACAGCCGCCTGGGCAACACAGCACCCAGTACAGAGCAGGAGGCCGTTCGATTCCACCAAGCCGCTCAGAGCAAAGCCTACCACTCCGACTAATGGACAGTCATGATATTAGAAGAAGAAACCCAGTTTCAAAAGTGGGGCGACCTACTGCGGTACATGAGGGCAGGAAACCCAGTGCACACCTGACGCTGACCACACACACACACGCCAAAGACAGCAACTTGAGGAGGATATGGCGGGTTGAGAGAAGCGTAGGTGTTCAGGTGGAAGGGTCGACAGTAGGGGGGGGGGGGGGGGGGGGGGGGGGGGAAGGGGAGGGGGGGCTGCGTGTGAATGACTCAATAAAGGAGTGAGGGCACCAAAATCAAATGACCTTTCATTGTGCTATACGGTGAACGACAGGCTAAGAAGAACCCAATCATTAAACTGCTCCGCCTTGCAGTCAAATTGCAGTGTTGCTTTCTGACTCACACAGCATCAGGCCACCAGGGAATAGGGGAGGGTAGGAGGGTAGGAGGGTAGGGTAGTGCCAAGCTAGGAAGTGTGTGGGTGAGCTGGGTCTAGAGACAATGTTCTAGTCACTTTGCTCTTGGTGGGGTGCTGGGGTGGGTTCAAGTCACACAGGTTGGGACACTTACAAGCAGGGATTGGTGGTTCAGGAGGGGTTGGCGAGACACTCTGCTAGGCAACAGCGAAGTCTTGAGCTGGGGTTGGGGTTTGGGTGGGGATAGGGGGCAGGAAACGAGGGAAGGGGAGGGAAGGAGAGTGGAGGGAATGAAGAGATGAATGAAGTCGGTAGTGTTGAGTGAGCAGGATAACCAAAAGCAGGGTCTAGGACTAAACCTTGGAGGGGGAATCCATAGACAGAGCATTTAGGACACGATACTGTAAAACACACAAGGAATCTTGGAAAACTTGAGCTGCAGGATATAAACTCAAGGATATACAATCAAGGAAATAAACTCAATAGGGCAAAAAGCATTCCTGCAGCCAAACAAAAACAACACATGCATTCATCAAGGCTTGAATAAGAATGAAATGAAAGTACTGAAAATAACTTGCACTTACAAGAATTCCCCTGTTCAACAAAACAGGCAGGCAACAAACTCACTCATGCTGCCCACATATGCTAGTTCTCCCAGTGATAGTGATAAGGGCCTTAGCTGGGTTATCTACCCCAGAGGTTAAGGGTCAGGGTAAAAACTGCTGTTTACCACCAAACCACACCAAGTTAAGACATGTGTGACATAGTGCTGGGTGAATGGCCGACCGGTTTGGGCGTGAGGTGAATGTGGTCGTCTACGAAACTACTTTGAACGTGGGGGGGTCAGTTGGCTGAGCGGTTAAGGAATCGGGCTGCCACTCAGAAGTCTGGTTCGATTCCCGGCCGTGACAAATGACGTTGTGTCTCTGGGCAAGGCACTTCACCCTACTTGCCTCGGAAAGAATGTCCCTGTACTTACTGTAAGTCGCTCTGGATAAGAGCATCTGCTAAATGAATACATGTAAATGTACCAGAAAAACTAGAAGCAAAGAAAAAAGAAAAACTGGATTTCCAAAGAAAAACTCCTGAAAGTTAGAAACGTGCGAGTTCATGAAGTCATGTACTCACTCCAGCCAGAGATTTCTGGATGTTTTCCCGTGCTCGTGCGATGTCTAGTAAGATGCTGTTCGCTCCCAGCTCCTGGGGACACACAGTGGGGCTGGGTCAGAGCAGAGCGTGCGTGTCAGGAAAAGGGATAAACGCACGCGGAGAGGCCGTGGGCCTCGGTACCTGTGCCGAGTGTGAGGCTCCGTTTGCGCGCTCGTAGAAGTGTCTCTCCGCCTCGTCAAAGCGAGGTTTGTCGAACCAGATCTTCTCCTGGGCCAGGAAGTCTACGGCGGTCGTCATGGTGCTGGAGACGGCGAGAGAACGAGGGAAAGAGAGAGAAAAAGAGAGAGAGCCGAAAGGAGAAACATCGGGAAGGTCAGTTATGTTCATGACATTGACCTAGCTGACCTGATTTGTGTTTCACGATGAGCCCACAGATGCTCCACACCAACCCAGAAACTGTCCCCCAAAATGTGATTTGAATAATACAAATGACATTTCCAGGCACCTCTACTTAATAAGATTCAACCTTGAGGACTTCAAAGATGTACGCATGCAAAACCAGGAAATGAAACAGCATAGCAGGCACAACCAACTCAAAAGCATCAAATTATATGAAAAACAGAAGAAACATGGGAGGAAAAAAATCTAATCTAAATCAAATCCCCCCCAAATATGGAAGAAAAACCAAAATGACAACAAGAGAAAGAAACACTTAAGTGCAAATCAATGAGCTTTGGGGAAAGGCCAGTCTCCTAGGGCAAGGTCATACTTGTCCCCCAGAAGTTTGGAGCAGGCGAGTGTTGGTGACGGCCCAGTATCTCCCCGCCCGCCGGCCCCCTCCACCACCCGGGCGGCGTGGAACCGACCCTCCGCTGCGTCGTAGCGCCACTTATCCAGCCACACCCTCTCGCTGTCAGGGTGGAGGAGGTAGCAGGCCCCGCCCACCGAGGCTTCCTCTTTAGCGACGTCGCCAGGCTCCTCCTCTTCCTGAATGGGGTGCAGGGCGTGAAACACCTCCGCCTTCCCGTGTGCGACCAGCACCGGCCCTTGCTTCTCCTCCTCGTCCTCCTCTTCCTCCTCCTCCTCCTCCAGGCTCTGTGGGTGGTAGTCGCTACCTCTACAGGTGGAGGGGGAACTTGGACAGCTTACACGTGGGTGGCTGGAGCCCAGGTTGTTGTTGCCGTAGAGGCTCTGGTAGAAAGCGGCCTCTGCTCTGTCATAGAGGGGCTTCTCCAACCACACGTCTCCGAGCAGCTCCGCCGGGACACGAGGCAGCCCGTTGATTGGCTGGGGGGGGCTTGGGGCGGGAGCTGTCTGCTGGGTGGGCGTGGCAGGGGTCGGGGCCAGGGACAGGTAGCCCTCGTCTGGGGTGGAAGGTGTCGCCGGGCGGACGGACGAGAGGGAAAGGGTGTTTGGGACGGTCCCCGGCTGGGGCTCTTCAGCAACGCTGCTCTCCGCCTGGTCTAAAGACGGCTTGTGGACGGACACCTTCTGCACCCCACGGGGGCAGGCTGCCTGTTGGGCGTGGCCACCAGCAGGTGGGAAAGGACACACAGTGAGCCCTGGGGCGGGGAGAGCCTCTGTGGGCAGAAGGGATCCATTAGGCTGGGTCTGCCCATTGGCAGAGCGGGCCAGCCAGCACTGGTAAACGCTCTCAGCCTGCTCGTACACCCGGTGGTTGAACCAGACCGAGGCACACTCGGAGCGCAGGCCCAGGAGGATGCTTGATGCTGGGCTGTGGGTCTGGACATGCTGCCCCGACTCCTGGTCCTTCCTCTCCACAGCCGCAGGGCAGCTCTCAGGGTGGGCAGAGCGTTTGCGGCGACGGCGGCTCTTTCCGCTCCGCTTGGCGTCTCCGTTCAAGCTACCGCTCTCTGGGGACGAGGACGAAGTATCCCCGTTCCTTTGGCCTGGTTCTGCCTGCATCGGATCCCCCGCCTCAACTTCAGTGGTACAGTCCACCGTATATTGGACGGGTGTGACGTCATGCTTGGACTGTTCCATTTCTGAACTTTGGGGGTTCATCTTTGATCCATTGCAGAAAGGAAGAGAGTGACAGGGACAGGCTAGAGGATTAGTTTACACAGGAGTTTAGTTACATAGGGGGATTGATACATTGGTCTCTGAAGCAGACAGTCATTTTAAACCTCTCAAATGCAGAGGTACGCTGAATTGCTTGAGAACCTGGGCAATTCTCCTGAGGTCAGGCAATGGATCAATCCCAGAGAACATGTGCATGCAGGAAACAGAACCGTCTCATGCAGATCAGCTGAGGATGAGCGATGCCTATGATTGAATGGGATGCACTTCTTTATCCCTGAGTTCATGCGAGTCTCCTTCCTGTGAGGTTACCATTGCAGTACTTGATGGTCTGGCAACTGGCAGACATGGATAAATCAACAGGGTGCCATATCAGGGGGAAAAAACGAACAAATATAGAGTCTCTCACACAAACAGGTTAGCTAACATGAGCATTCACTGCACATGTGTAAATGAATTGGGGGAAAAAAACGTTGAAATCGAAAGTATAGGCCTTAAAACCAAGGGTGTGGCCAGATAAATGAATGACCTGAAGCATGGAATGGGGATATCAGTTCTGACAGGCTCACAACAACAACACAACAAAATATATTATAAACGTTTCACATGATATCCATTTGCCATTTTACATTCAGTTGTAACACTGGTTTATTGAAAGCCATTCATACTGTACATCTGGCATGCTATAATCTGGCATGCTATAACTATGTATGATTCATAGTTCCACTGTCATACAGGAAATGGAATTTCCTAAAAATACATCTAGTTGATTCCAGAAACAGTTTGTTCAGCCAAATCTAGTTCAAACGCATGAGGATTGAGCTATCCTGGTATGATTTGAAACTGCCAATGTTTGGTTTGTTAGATAAAAGGAAAACGTTCCCGGTATGATAGTTGAGCAACATTCTGAGACTCACCTTCCTTAGTGAATGTATGAGCAAGCAACGACCTGAGTTAAGTTCAAATTATTTTCATCCATTCAGCCACCACCAGCCATGGTCAAAGGGGACATCACAATATTGTCTTGTTAACTGTACTTCCACACATTAATATCAAAGTAGACATTGTATACTGTCAAAAGCAACTACACTACTCATATTACATTACTCACACAGACACACACATATCGCTTTGTCAAGAATAGTAAGCAACTCACTTCTCCGATTCTTTCAAGCATAGGAGAAAGAGGGAGATAGGTGTTAAATTGGTCAATATAAAATGACAATAGATCCCGTTACTTAGCTTAAAGGGGAAATGATTGGAAATGATTGGATGGTTGGATCAATTATACTAGCTTACAATGATAACTCATAATCGTATTTAAGGACATTGAAAAACGAACTGTTGTACAAGGTTACTGAATAATGTACTCAATGGACTTCCATCATCGCACAGCCTCGAGGCAGGTGCCGTCTGACAAATGCTTTCTCTTATCTTTCTACACAATTTCTGTAACATTAGTAATTAATCATTTCGGTCTAGTTATTTCTGTTCTTTAAAAAAAAACTGAATATATGAACAAATCATATTTTTTCGCATTTGCAAGATAGCCTAGATAGCGGTCTTGCCGGCTGCTAATGTACCACCCAGCTAGCTAGTAGCTGCCGGTTGGTCCGAGCTCACAGTCAGAAAGCTAACATAGCTAGCTAGCCATGTCAGCTACGACAGTATTGGCCTTTTATATAAAAACTCTTCCACACTCAAATAATTTGACAAGCATAGTCATTCATATTTTTTCCAACTGTTTCATTGTATAACATCCAAATGTCAGAGACTTACTGTTCCGTTTTTTAGTGTTTCACAGGGCTAGTGATCTGCGTGCTCCTCAAGCAATGTGCTTAGCAAGACTCGGAAGGAAATCAAAGGGACTTGAAGTGGGTTAATAGAATGTCAGTGGGTCGATGAGGGGGTGGTCGGTTATTATAATAAACCGAGAAAATATTAGTTTTTTTAAGTACAACAGTTGGAATTACACACACTGACATGTATTCTGGAAGACCCATCGTATTTCAATAATATTTGTAAACACGACTTCCATTTCAAGGCTTGGTACATTCCCTGAATTTTGTCTTCCCAGTTTCCTGATTCTAACAATACTTTAATTCCACAGATAGGGGCTGCTGTTGATGAATATGTCTCACAGCCTTGAGATATTCAGTTACAATGGGACAAAGATAACAAGGTCAGATTTTTTTAAATTACAATCCACAACAGTCAATAAAAATAAATTCACAGTTTCATTGACGTATGGGCTAATGATGTCTGGTGCACACAGTTCAGTTGAGTTTAATGTTGAGCAATTAATATTAATATCTTTGTCCATTCCAGTCAAATATGGATTATTAATAACATAATACTGAATATACTATGGACATGTTTTTGGTTCCAAATTATGACTGACCAACACCTATAAAATGTTCCCTTGTAATTGATCACAGCAGTAATACATTCCTTTCAGGATACATTTTAATTGAGAACTTCTGGAAGAACTCAAGTTACACAACTCTTATCCATCTTTTCACACCCCATGCATGATAACATTTGGCTCACATTCGCGGATCATCTTAGAATGGGAACATGTTTAGAATCACAAGCAATTTCCAAAGACCAGCCATTTGTTTAAACAACACTTGTCGTTTCTGAAGTCCTGTGTCCACGTCTCTTCACCGTATTTTCAAAGAGATATTAGCCAGGTAAAGTCCCCTCCCCAAATGAGCAACATGAATGCTATGGGCAGCGAGGCAAACGGAGCATCCTCACTTCCTGTCTCCTGTTCCTGCTGACTTCCTGCCAAGCTCCCGGGCCCTCTCAGTAGCAGCCTCCACGGCGTTCATCGTTGTAGCCCTCAGGCCACCTTGCTCCAAGGCATGAAGTCCAAAGATGGTGGTCCCTCCTGGGGTACACACTTCTGAACGCAGCTGAGCCGGATGCTTCCCAGAGTCCTTTAACAACCGACCAGCCCCCTGGAGGAAACAACTACTTTAAATGGACAAACATTTTTTTTAATAAGAAAAAGGGGGGTCAGGTGGCTGAGTGGTTAAGGAAATGGGCTATTAATCAGAAGGTTGCCGGTTCGATTCCTGGTCGTGCAAAATTACATTGTGTCCTTGCGCAAAGCAATTCACTTGACTCGGGGAGAATGTTCCTGTACTTATTGTAAGTAAAAAATAAAAAAGACATTTATAAGTGACCCCAAACATTTGAATGGAGGTGCACATTATACAAAAAGATTAAAAACTGTTAAGACAGACTTCTTTAACTGACCAGTATAGTTTGAGCCGCAATGCTGTGTGCTAGAGCACTTGGCATGCCCATTTTCACCGCACCCTCAGCCAGCGCCTCTGCAAACAGGTACACCTGCCAAAAAATACCACACCCACAAAAACAATATCAATCACATGAGACCGGGGGACTCTCCTCGCCTCCTTTCTTTCTCCCCACCCCCTTCCCCCTTCCCCACTCACAAACGCCACTCCACTGCCACTGAGACCTGTGTGCACATCAATCCAGGCCTCTGGACCCTCCTCCACAAGACCACAGTGCTGCAACAATGAGCTGAGCAGAGCTCCATCCTCGGGTCGTGCCTTTGAGCCCCGTGAGAACAACAGCGCCCCCTCCTGGAGAAGGCATGGTAGGTTGGGCATCAACCTGAGGACAACCGTTTCTGCAGGTAAGAGCTTCAGGAAAGACAAGATAGGGTTGTAAACATTCCATCCAACAGTTTTTAGCCTTTTTTTCGCTCAATTTTATTCAGTAGTTTACATTATAGGACAACTGCACAGACAGGCACACATCTGGTAGACGAGCCATTGTAACAAAATAGCAATGTTTTTACAACCAGGTAGATTAAACCAAGCTATGGCCTTTCTTAAGACTCACCTCCTCAAGTGTTGTGATAGTCACACCTGCTGCCACAGAGATAATCATGTGTTTCTGCGTCACATGTTCTGATATCTCATTGAGGACAGTTGGAACGAGGTGTGGTTTGACTGCTATAAAAACAACTTCAGAACCTCTGACCAGATCGACATTTGAGTGAGTGACAGCAACCCCCAATTCCTGTGAACCAATGAAAACAAAAACTCAATGTCCAGGACATACAACCATGGACGGATAATTGGTACTCTTGCACTAAATAATACATTTAGAATAAATAATAATAATGCACAATTTCTTCCAGAAAATACTAAAGTAGGCTAAGTATTGTAAGTAAATGTTGAAGCTGTATGAGATAGCACTGAGTAAAAAAAAAATATATATATATGTTTCAATGTGTACCTGAAAGCATCCAAAGTTTCTTTGAGATGGGGCACTCACTGTAACATTTGTGGAAAGGACATCACCTAAAGTAGAACATTTATACTATTGACTCAATCATTTAGATAAATAAAAACAATCACCAATGTAAAACATTTTCTTCAGACTCACCTGACAGCATGCCTTTAGCTATGCCAAAGGCCATGTTCCCTGCGCCAATGAAGCCCACCCTGAAGGTAGAATCCATCCTCTAGGTCAGTTTGAATCTGTGGGAAAGAGGTGATGAATTGATAATCTACAGGGACACTAAAACAGCTTGGCGGTGTTTCATACACCAAAGAAAACCTTGGGCACACGCCATATGCAGAATTGTAATTGTTCCGATATTTTGAATCACAGCTAAAAAAAAGAGCAAGCAGTAGCTGGTGACAGCTTTGTCATAATTGATTTCACTACCGGGTTCAACTTGAAAAAGTATTTAACATGATACACGTGTTTGTCCACCATAACGTCGGTTATTATGTCAACTGGGCTGCTAAAGCATGCTAGCTAGATGGCTAAACGTACTTGTACTTCTACTGCTCTGTTATTGTTTCACTGCAAAGCATATTACAGTATATTACCTAGGTGTTTACCTTGATCTCTTACTTAATCTTGATTTTTGCCCCTAAACTTCATACATGCATGTTGGCTGGTTGGTTCAGGGTCAATCTTGCACTGTTTGGATAGTAAAATGGGGAACCACTCGATCGCTTGTTTTGTGTCGTTGCACCAAGCAAGCAACTTCTTGTGCCATTGCGTTTACGTTTGCGTTTAAATTGTACCTCGGCTGCGCAGTGGAACAAATCAAGCAGACCCACACTGTATGCCTTTCCAAGTGGCTATAGCTGCATGCTTGTCATTTGAAACAAGGCGGGGCCAAATTAAAGGGCTTCATCATCAGTTTCATCCTTACCAGCCGTGCAAGCCCAACCACAGAATTTCATTCATTAGTTAAACTGAATTATATTTGTCCAAGGACTTTTTAAAGAAATCGTAAGGTAATCGCGTTTTTATTTCAATGCTCAAAATAATAGATGTAACGTGCTATAAACTTTTTTAGATGTGTATTGTTATTGTAGCCTACGCTTAGATTGATGTAACATTTGAAAATGT
Source organism: Hypomesus transpacificus (assembly GCF_021917145.1). NCBI lineage: Eukaryota > Metazoa > Chordata > Actinopteri > Osmeriformes > Osmeridae > Hypomesus > Hypomesus transpacificus. The sequence goes on from NC_061085.1 coordinate 6,845,446, forward strand.
AAAACGCGTAGCTTACATATTTCGTCTTCATCCTACTACACCATACACAAGTAGAAACATTTATAATTATTCTAGCAAATGTGTAAACATTGCTTTTGTGGAGCTCAAAATATGACTTTGTTTCACCAGCTAACATGTCCGGGCAAAGCGCGCTTTGTATGGCGACTGTTTTGAGCGCTGCATTCATTATGCAAAAGTGAATTGTTTGGTGCTGGGTTATCAAATTGTGCTACAACTCTCTTTTCGATGAATATACACTACGAAGTGCATATCTTGGAGTTGTAATCAAATTGACGTCTTTGGGCGTTAACATGTATATTCACAACATTTTGGGGGGTGTTTCTCTTAGGTTTTAGACGTCAAGGATGGCTCACCTGGTGGTGGTCCATCATGCTGTTCTGGCCTTGCTCCTATCTTGTTCCACATCCACGGCCTTTTTTGACTGGATAAAGCGGCCTGCAGCTCCATCTCCCTCTCCACCACCAGCTCCCGTACAACCTGGGGGAGATGCACCCCCCTTCGAGATGATGGTATCAGATGAAAAATTCCTTGTTGAGGCCAAGCAGATGGAACTTAGTCCCCTGGACAGCTGCCATTACATGGTAGGAACTACTTTTGCACAGTCTTGGGAGTGATTTGTTCAATGTAGGGTGCATATCCATCTGTAAATGCATGCATATTATTAATTGTTCCCCCAACAAATTAAACAAAAGTTGTTTGCTCTCTTCTAGGTGGTTGCTCAGTTGAAGTCGACCTGTGGTAGCCTATCAGAGGAGCAGCTGGCTAAACTGGGGGTGGTCCTTTTCAACTGTCAGGCAGAGGTGGAGGGGCGCAGGACCTATCCTTGCACAGACGAAATGGTGCGGTCTGATCAATTTCACAAACCCTTTTGTTTTCACACTTCCTGTCCCTAAATCGACAGTTTGTATTGCACTGTATTAACGTTATAAAAAATTAATTAAAAAAAAGGTTTCTCTTGTTAGTCTTTGAGACAGTGCACAGCAGACATGGACTCGGACACATGGAATGCGTACCACATCGTCAGCAACCGAGCGCGCGCCGTGTGCTACGCCACCCGCCAGCAGCACTTCCGTCGCAGGGCTGAGCTCACGGTCAACGCTCTCATCTCCACAGCAATCAGCCAACTCGATGCCATGAAAGACTTGAAGGTCAGTCCTGTTTCTTTCTTTGTTGGGGGGGGAGGGGGGCATATATGATGTAGTAGGCAATTCATGACCAGTGATCTGAGTCTTTTGTGGAAAGGAGGGGCAGTTGGAGCTAAGGGACCTGACTGCAGCCTCCCTGGAGAAGCTGCTGCAGGGCCACAGCGCCCTTCAGGCCCAGCAAGGGGCCTTGTGGCTGGGGCAGGAGCAGCTGGAGAGCTCCCTGAGCTCCAACCTGGAGCGGTTGGGCCAGGAGAAGGCCCTCATTGCCTCTGGACAGGAGCTGGTAGCTCAGCTCATCAAGGGCATCACACAGAGGATGGGTGAGGAGCATACACGATTCAGAAAAAGATGGAAATCACATACTTATGTGGAGTTTAAAGACTGGACAATAATTTAGCCCACTGACAAATTTCAATGTGACGTTTCAGCTTGGTATTGTTGCAAAGGGCATACACATGCATACTTTGGTTTGATTGTAGCAATCTCTTATTGACTTCCCTGTCTCATCAGCTCGTTTTTCTGAAAGGGTTGGAGGAACGACTTTAGTAACAATCTCAATTGGGTATTTTTGTTTAGTCTGTTTAGCTGTGAAACCTAAACTGTATCACTAAATGTGTCCATTGTTTGCCTTTTTTTTTTCTAGAAAACGTAAGTGAGCAGATGAAAGGTCAAGGCTCAGAGGTGCAGGAGGGTCACAAGGCCATTTTGGATGACCTCGCAGAGGTCAGAGGGCGAGCACAGGATATCTATAGTAAAATAGGTAAAACCCCCTTCATTCCTAATGTAATTTGAGGGTGAATCGTAATAAAAATAACATTGTACAGGAAACGGAAGGGTATGATGTCAGCATCTATTCTCTCTAATTGTGTCCACGTCCTCTTGCTTTCCATGACCCATGGATCTTCAGAGAGCAGCATGTCTGGGTTCCTGCTGTACCAGAACCAGACGGCCAGGTACTATGCAGACCTCATGGGCAAACTGGAGCGCATGAACGGCACGTTGGGAGCCATGCTACATTACCTAGACAACATGCACACCCGCCTGGAGGACCGACTCCATGCCATCCAGGACTACCTTGGCTGGGCAGGTACATTTATAGTAGTACCAGGATCAGAAGAGGCTACTTTTTAAAAGATTTTGATTTCGTATTTGTCTTGGTTTGCCTGCACCAACCACCTCCAGCAATGTCAGTGTTTAAGGTATAAAATGTAGATGGAAATTGTACAAAACCATTTTTCTGTCTGTGTGTACCCAGGTCTGAGCTTGGCAGCGCTGTGGACTTGTGTGATGCATGCTGGGTATTTCCTGCTCTGCGCAGTCCTGCTGACGTTTCTTCACTGTCCGTGTTTCACGCGGGCCATGCTGCTGCTCACTGTGCCCCTCAACGCTGTGGCTGAGATCAACCGGCAGCCTTCCCTGGACCTCATGGGCCTCAGCCTGCTACTGGTCACGCTGTCACTAGGTACCTTTTTTTAGAAGGGAGATTTGCCCATCAAAACCCTGTGTTGGCGTATTTGCTTAAATTTCAGTAGGAATTTGATGGTCTAAAGTGATAGGCTTGTGACGCACGTGTCATTTGTCTCCCAGGTCATTGGTTTGTGACACAGTTGTCGAGGGCTTGTTCTTGGATTGGAGGAAAGCAAACGAGTTTGCCCCTTCCACCTGCGTGTAAAATCCTGGAACCAGAGAAGCAGATTGAGTCCCCTCAGTCTCACTATCAGAAAGGCCCATCCTGCTCCACCCCTCAGAAGTAAGTTTGGTCAGCCCTGTTAATCCTGGAGAGCGGTTAGTAACCGGTTACACCAGTTTTGAAGTAACGTGCCCTCTTCCAACCTCTCAGAGATGAGTTGGATGGGGTCATGGAGCCAGAAGACTTCCTAGATCAGGAGAGCTACATGGGTGGTGAGAATGTGTTTCATGTTAGAAATGAAGATCATTTTTCTAATGGAGTTCCTTAATTCAGCACCCAAGTGAAATTCTTGTGACCCTTTTTCTGCAGTGCCGTATAGCGGCCAGCAGATGGCAGAGGCCAGCTTTGAACCGGTTATGGCTGCACCCAACCAATCCACACCTTGTGTCATGGTTCGGCCAAGCTTTTCTGCGGTGAGGGAGTAGCCTATGGTGACGAAAACAAACAAATGCAAAAGGCTGTACTGTAGGATGTGCATTTAGATTTTACTTTTCAAATTATTTTAGTGTTAGAAACCCTTCAGATGCCTTATTGACACCAACACGTACTCTGTATGTTGTAATTTCTAGGCTGTCCTAGAAAGTCTTCCTCACAGGAATCTGGGTGGGGGTTTTGAGGCAGTGTATGGATCCCGCAGTTCCAGCCCCAACCAATCCTTGGCCAGCAACGGGTTTGTGCTTTCTTTCAAAACCTCACCCCAACTGACGTTTGAAACATTCTCAGTATTGTGAACAGAAACAATGATTGGGACCTTAAAGCCATAAGGTGAACCCTGTTATCGTTTCATCCCACTCCAGTCTGGCATCTACACAATTTTTAGCTCATGAAAAAGAACGAGTCGTGTTAAGCCACCAAAAAAAGATTGCCGATGCATCTTTTATGCAGAACTAGTTTCTTCAGATTGTAATAGGATTTTGGTGGCACGGTTCAACGCGTGATCGGTCTACACCAATAAGGTAGCTGCTTTTTGTCAACAGAGTGGCAAGATGGATGGATATAGTTGGCAAATATAGGATGGGACCTTGCACGTGACCTGTGTTGCACAGACTTGATGTAAAATTAAATTCATTCATTCTTACACAAATGAAAACAACACTTATCAACCATAAAAACAATCTTTATGAGAAATATGATATATTAAAGGAATAACAGATTAAGGACACTTAGTCCTCACTGTCAGGACAGTTATCTTCCATTTCCTCGGGAAAAGAATTGTTGTGTTGGCACAATTACAACAACGACATAAGTCTGTGCAACACCGTCTTGCAGAAAAACAGGAACCCATCAGGTCCCATCCTCTTTGCCAACCATAACCATCCATGTTGACAAAAAGCAGCTACCTTATTGGTGTAGAACGATCACGTGTCGAACCGTGCCACAAATCCTATTACGCTCGTAAGAAACTAGTTCTGCATAAAACATAGACACATCGACAAACCACTGGAATTTCAGCGACAAACTTTTTTTTTTTTTGGTAGCTTAGCACAACTCTTTTTATGAGCTAAAGATTGTGTAGATGCCAGACGGCGGGAATCATTTTGTAAAAGACTTTCGTGGTTCACCTTGCGGCCTACTTCCCTTCTGATGTTCATGTACGTAGGTCCTTGTCTTGTCGCCAGCTGTGTAACGGCACCACCAGAACAGGGAAGCCGTGTAAAAAAAGGGCAGTTCTGGGGCAGGACTACTGTCGTGTCCATGACGGAGGCTACACGTCCTATATCCACCCTTGACTGATGTCAACCGAACACCTCCAAGATTTGTACCCTTTTTATAATTGAACCGTTTGAGTATTTTAAAGCTTTGATTTTACATGTCAATTTCTGCTTACATGTGTGGGTAGTGTGTGCATTAGGTAGATATGTAGTCGTTTTTCTTGGTGTTGTAAGATATTTGCATTTTTAGTAAATTATTAAGTGTCAGTCATTTGAACCCACATATGTGAATAAGTTACATTAAGCTTAAAATCAGGCTATTTGTTTGAATAACATTATAATAAAGTGTTTTTTATTTATTAGACATATATACAAGCGAAGTTATTCTTGAATTAAGTTCCTGCAGGTTTCAGTATGTGAAATTTAAGACCATAAAGATTGAAATTTTAGGATGCTGAAAAGTGACTTGAAAATGAGTTAAGTTCATCGCACCACAGAAGAATGTTCTAACTACACATCCAAATTCTAATGGAAAAAAACCATGTTAAATTAGGCTTTGAAATCTTGAGAAAATCAGCAGGTTTGAATCGCAATTTGATTAAAAATAGAAAACATTTGTGAATCGTGATCCCAAGAATCTAATTGTCAGGTACTAAAAGATTCCCACCCCTAAAAGAAGGTAAGCTGTACATTTCTGTTTAATATTTATCCATGTTGCAGAAATAAATGTCCATTCAAGAAAAATCTACTTATCGTGTCTACTGCCAAACACTGTACCCCTGGTTCAAATCTCGCTCAAACCAATTGATAATTCATTTAACTGACATCAGTTAAATGAATTGTTATTTCCAAGTATATAGAAGGGGGACTTCACCTTTACAGTTGCATAAATATGGTCACTCTCCTCTCCACCAAACAATTGTTAATTTCAGGAAGATTCTCTAGTTTGGTTAAAAAAACGGAGTGCGAATTATACTCAATACTTTTTTTGCTACTTTGTAATAACTTTCTGTGACCAGTGCTTCTGGAAATAAACGAGGGTTAAACATTTTTTTTAGACCTGACTAAATTAAATTTAAGACCTCGGATGAAAATCTGGCCGTTTAAGACGTTTTGAGGCCTTGAATTTAAAGTACAGAATGTTTTAATTTAAGACACCACGGGAACCATGTAAGACGCCTACACCAGTGTAAAACAAATTTCTTTATTTTTTCCCGGTCCATGATTTAACAAAATGGATACAAAAACCACAGCCCACAACTGAAAAATATCCAGTATGACCATTAGAGATTGCCCACCACATATTAGGGGTGGGGGAAAAAATAGATTCAGTCTTCTAGCGATTCAGACATTTCAAAAATCAAAGATTTTTTTTAATTTAAAATAAATACTCATGAATCGATTTTTAATCGAATCGTGAGGTATCAAAAAATTCCCACCCCTACCACATATGTACAGTAATATAATCAACCTAATTGAAGGCATGTATATCATGAAACATGTTGAAAACTTGACTAATGTATGTTCTATGGCGTGTAGACAGAGGACGTTACAGAGGAAAATTACAAATGTCTTGCTGATCTGTAAAGGAGCTCATTGATAGGGGTTATGGTACCTGAGCGAGACCGCATCAACATTGAGGTACATTCAGTACAGACAATCATCATACGTTCTGCCTTTCTACAGTACCCAACTTGGCAGCATTGACCGTCACTTACGAGCTGTGTCGTAATTGGCTACAAACCAGTCACATGTCTCCTTCAAAGCTGTAAAAACAGGAAGAAGAAAAGATTGTGCTAGCATCAGTCAGGACAGGTCTCAATGTTGACTCAATCGGTCTGACTCAAGTGGTTCTAAACCCTGGTCCTCAGGGCCCCCCTGTCCTGCATGTTTTAGATGTGTCCCTGGTCCAACACACCTGATTCAAATGAATGGTCGTTACCAGGCTTCTGCATAGCTAGATAACGACTCATTCATTTGGAGCAGGGAAACATCTAGGGTGACATCCTGTTAGGGTGATCCTGGAAACCGGTTAGACCAGTTTTGAAGTCACGTGTATCACGGCGTTTGCTACAGGGGAACTAGGCAGCCGTCTAGGGTGCCATGAAAAGGGATGCGCCAAATACAGAAGTGCGGGGTGGGGGTTGAAACATCATTCAAGGTACTGCACGCAGGGAGACGCAGGGGGCCCTGAGGACCAGGGTTGAGAACCACTGATTGCCATCATATCAGAGCTCCTACCTTGATTGAACGGCGTAAACTTGATGTCGGGCAGGTAGCGTCGCAGCTTGGCATTGCTGGCTGTCTTTTTGAACTGACCGTCTGATTTACTGGTGTCAAACTGGAGAACACGGTTAAAGAATGAAACTGTCATTTTAATATTGATAAAAACATTTCACGTTTTACGTTGTGCCTGTCTGTGTGCCTGTCTTTATCTGACTAATGTTACATTCTTTCATTGAAAGGATACAACTACTTCTCCCTTGAACCCCAGGGCTTGGACAACAGACTCGGCTGCTTCCTTGATAGACAGCTCATCCTCCTCATCAACTGTGTCACACAGGCAGGAGCAAGACTTAAAACTCAGCAGTGTGTGGTTAAATAAATACAAGTTGATAATACATCCAAATATAACCCCGGCCCCGTGTTGAGAACTCACCAGATAATATGATTGGGTCCACTTCTTTGTATTCTCTCAGAACCCACAGAAAAAGACGGGCCAAATCTAAGGAGTAAATGAACTGCCTTCTGGGACTGCCTGAGCCCCACACTGTCAACGGACTTCCTTCCTCTAACAAAACAAACACACAATAGAGATGCACAATATAAAAGATCCAGTCGGCAGGCATAAAGCTTACGCAGGGGTTGGTGAAGTCGTATGTTGTCGGAGCAAGGGGGTGTCTTACGTTGTGCTATAAAGGCCTTGTGTATGAGGCCTGGCAATACATGTCCATCCTCAATGCTGAAGTTGTCATGGGGACCAAACACATTCGTTGGGATAACTGCCGTGTAGCGACTCCCATACTTCTCTGCATGCGCACTGCAAAACACACACACGCAAACTGATTGGTCACACGGCAGTAACAGATATTTATTAAATGATTCCTTCTGACTTCTCCACACACCAGTTGTAGACATCGATCATTCTCTTTGCGTAGGAATACCCAAAGTTGGACGGATGAGGAGGCCCGTTATGGATCTGGAGAAGAGGAAATGAGATTAACATCAAGCCATTCAATAACCATCATATGGACATAAGCTGTAACCGTGACACACAGACACAGTGCCTCCTACCATGGTTTCGTCGATGGGGTATGTGGTCTTATCAGGGAAGATGCAGGTGGAGAGGCAGGACACCACCTTGACCACACCCACCTCGTGGGCTGCCTGCAGTACGTTGTCGTTTATGTGGAGATTGTTCCTCTGAAGCACACAGACAGACAGATCCATTAGCATCACAGCCCCCAAGTAAGCCCAAGTCTCTCCATTATCTATCTGGGTAGGAATAGGGTTGGGTATCGTTTGGATTTCTACAATTCCGATGCGGGGTACTTTTAAAACGATTCTGATTCTTGAAAAACTGAAAGACAGGCTATTTTATAGGTTTTTAAATACATTTTTTTTATTTAAATCGAACTAAATATTAACGTTTTTAAGTAGCCCACTTAAATATATAATACGTAAACCTAAGTCACCTAACACACAACTACAATAATTTAATAATAAAAAAAAAAATACACTATTAACAAGTAACAATGTTTAGTTGCTATTGTGGCAACCCAGGGGCACAGCACTATGGACAGCGTCCCAGAAGACACAACAGGCACTCCGATCAGCGGCATTACCCCTTGGTTGCCACAGTAACTAAACCAGCTTCAAACTTTAACTGTTTTTTTTTTGTTGCAGAAAATGTACCATATTTATATATGGATATATAGATGTCCGCAAGCTGTCGAACACGGTGCATCGCTTTTCTTCATGAAGTATCATGTTTTTCAATAAATTTGACGTGCTTCCCCCTTTGCACATAATCGTTTTCAAACATTTGTTGCATTATGCAACAAGGAAAAAAAATGGAGCCGAGTTTCGGTACCCAACCCTAGGTAGGACTCAAAACCAGTCCAGTATGTTAAACCGTCATTTAATTTCCATTTACCTTTGGCAGACATACAGTAAACACAGGGACATTCCCCTTAGGCAAGTAGGCTGAAGTGCCTCGCCAAAGGACACAACTTAATTTGGCACAGCCGGGAATCGAACTGGCAACCTTCTGATTAATAGCCCGATTCCCTAACCGCTCAGGCATCTTACTCTGTCTGTCAGACGGCTGTCACCATGATACAGCCTGGCTCTTACCCAAAAGTCCAGGTTGGCCCTCATGTTTTTGAAGAGGCCACCAACCATGGCAGCCAGGTGGATGACATGGGTAGGCTTGTGTTTCTGGAAAACAGCCAGCGTCTCCTGGAAGTCCCTAAATTGGAGAACACACACACAGACATTAAAGTAGTGTTTGTACTGAAGCAGGTGATCTGTCAAACTGAACTTGATTTTGTGTGCGTAATTAAAACAGGTGAGCACTCACATGAGGTTGGCATCCTTGGAGGAGAGGAAGACCCACTGCTCTGCCTCCTTAATTCCTTCTTCCTCATTGACGACGCGCTCTATAGCCCTGCCCACCAGGCCTGTGCCTCCAGTCACCAGCACCCGCATAGAGCCCTTCTGCTTTTCTGAACAATCCATCTGCTGAGAAAAATATTTTAGTTTCCTTTTGTTTTGGCAAACTCCACACATACTGTTGGTATAGAAAATAGTGTCAGGTTTTTAAGTGAGAATGGCTGACTGCCAAACCTGAGGCCTGTACTGCGAATCAAGATTTGGCATTAACGAGGTAACTTCAGGTTCAACCCAGGGTTTTCTGTATCACGACGGTGGATCACTTGTTACTGGGTTCAATCGCCGTGGTAACTCATGCTGAACGCCTAACCTGGTTGGGAGCAGGTTAAGTTGGATATCTGAGATCAACCGGTATAAAAGCACCACCCACAGACCGATTCAATCTCGGTAATAAGGGCGTCCCCGTTCTTAGAATATCCTGTGGCTTGGTGCGCGGATAGTGAGAGGTGCGCTCAGAAGAGCCAGAATATTTAGAGACCGACAAAACCCTTTGGCATTCCCTGATGAGTATCTTTATGAAAGTTATAGATTCTCAGCTAAGGGGAATGATGTATCTTTGCCAGCTTCTTGAGCCGTATGTTTCCAATGCGACACATCAAAACCGTGCACTCACAGTCCCACAGACTGTATGCATAGCGTTGCGTTACTTTGCCACAGGTACTTTTATGTATCAAGTGGGTGATGCGGAGAACCTAAGCAAGAACATGGTCTGCCGCGCAATTCGCGAGGTGGTGCTTGCTTTAAAAGCTAATTTGATTACATTTCTATAGGCCCTTTGTTTACCAATATCCTACAAAAGGGACTGACTCCGCCCCTTTTATGTGAAAGCGCTAGGGGTGGAACGGTACACTGAAGTCACGGTTCGGTTCATACCGCGGTTCAGACATCACGGTTCGGTACGAGTTCGGTACAATGGAGGGAAAAGCTAAAGAAAAATGCAGGAGCAGGGCTCCAGACTAACTACTGTACATGCAAGTCTTAGCTAAATGTCTTAAATGTATGATGCGCTTGTTGATCAGTCCTCCTACCATCCACGATAGGCTACTTGCTGAGCAACAGTGCAAACACAGGCAGGGATACAGTACAGTAGCAGCAACGCTAGTGCTAAATAAGTATTAAGACATGTTCGTAGTCCAGGTATAGCGAAAAATAGCCTAACTTTACTTTTAGCTGCGGTACTAATGCTGAGGGCTCGCTGATATCGCTTTCTTACTAGAACGTGCATTAGTCATTTATTTAGCAGACGCTCTTATCCAGATCGTCGTATCTATGAGTCGTTGCTAACATGTACTGTTGTTGTGCACACGCAATACATTCCACATTTGTAGGTCGCACATGCGCGATTAGGCTACAAGTAGAATTTTCTCGCCCTAGCTGTCTCAAAAAACTGTCTGAAGCCCTGAGAACTTAAAGCCAATTTATTTTTATTGTGTATGTCTCAGGCTGTATCACCTACAGTCTCTCCCCTGAGCTAGCTGCAACAGCATGAAGTGTGTAAAGTAGTAAACAGTAAGTACCCCACATAAACTCCAGACTCCATAACTTGTAAACGAAATAAGAGTTATAAAACTGAAAACACAGCATCTCTTATTTATTAAGTACATAGAATACCTCCTCACTAAGTCCTTGTCCTATCCACTACTCTCTCGCCTGTACTAGAGTAGCGTTAAGTGACTGGGAAACAAGAAGTCGGCAGGTCCTCTAGCTCGTGTGTGTCGCTAGCTATCTCTGACTCACTCAGGCACAGTTCGGCTACACAGGTGACGGCGACAATCAGTTTCAGAGCTTTCGGATCTACAGATTAGGTGTTCCTAAAGAACACGAGTATCAAACAGTAGTTCCACATTAGGCTACATTAATTAAATTGCACGCAAGTTTGATTCATTTTTATACCGTGTATTCTCCGTGTAATTTCATGCACCGAACCGTGAAGCCCCTACCGTACGGTTCGGTACGAATACATGTACCGTTCCACCCCTAGAAAGCGCGCGTCTCTAGATTGGACATACCTGGGGTGATTGAACTAGTTGATAACCACAGTTGTGACATAGGTTGTGCAGGAACGCGGTTGTTACCTAGTGAAGCCAGGTAACTGAAAGGAATCCAGGGCAAGTTGACCTTGATTTATAGTACAGGCCTATGGTGAATCTAAAGGGGAAAACAATGGTGTCCTTTTGTGCTCAGGGTGTGTATTGTTGCTTCAAAGTAATGGAGACTGGCACCAGAAATCTGAGGCCTCATGTATAAAAGATTGCGTAACTGACCTACCATAAGATGGCGTACGGCCATAACCTACAAAGAGTACCAAAGAAAAGTACCTACGCACAGAAATAAAACTGGTTGTATAGGTCCTGCGCACCTTCTGATTAATAAGTAAAGGTTTAGGCCAGTGATCCCCAAACTACGGCCCGTGCATTTGGACCGGCCCTCTGAACAATACCAGACTTATTTTTTACATTTATTAAAAAATGAAAAAATGTGTCAGTTCACACTGATTAATATGCATAAGTAGGTAACTGTTTTGATTTCAATAGGAATTTATCTGAAAAAAGGTCATTACGATAATAATAATGCTCTTTTAATAGGTTATATATCCCTTGATATGTACGGATGTATGGTGCATAACAAAATAAAAAACTAATCTAGCATAATAAATACATTTTTAATCATAATCAAATCTCCACAATAATAATGGTAGTCACTCCGGCCAAAATCTTTGTTACAGACCGACCCGGCCCCACATTAAAGAAAGGAAAATGTAGCTGGGCATATGGTCAGTTTTGGCCATATACAAATACTATAACACCTGTACAGGTGCACGTTGCATTGCTATATCAAGATCCCGGATCTTACCCTGTAAGACCCGGTTTAAAATTACAACATCACTTTTAGCTTTCCAAAAAACAAATTTGAAAATAATTCGGAAAGAAATAACATAAATATACCACATAAATGTGGTGATTAGCAATTAAAGCTAAAAGTGACGTTGTAATTTTACAACCAGGGGTCTTACAGGGTTAAACAGGTATTGGTCATTCACTATTATTGGCCACACATTGCTACCTAGGTATGTAGCTAGCTTACTTAGTATTATATTAAATGATGGGTAGGTGTGGGCACGTAGCTAAGTCTGTTAAGTAAATTATTAGTTACTGTAAGTGAAGCCACATTGAGTTAACACAACGAGGCTCCAGAAGTACCGGTTGTTAAGCGGTTTGCACACTTTGCCAAACGCTTCAGTCCAATTAAGTTGTCTAGCTACATGCCAACTCTGAAAGCAGATGCTAGTCAACTTTTGGTTGAAAAGCTGAGTACGTGCGTTAGCCGACTCGGCTAGCTAGCTAATTATTTGTCGCTAGTACTGAAACAATCACACCATTGCCAACAATATTAAGACATGACAATATTATCCAACGCTACGTGCCCCAAGCAAGAAAAATACATGTCTAGCTCTTACCAACTCGCTCTTCTTCTTTAGAAAACGTCTTCAGACGATTTGAGTTGGGTATGGCTGCAGTCTGGAGCCTCCCGTGTCATCATGCCTAGAGGATTGGCAGAAAACCGCTAAATGACGTAATCAGTTAGATTGTTGCGGTTTTTTGGGGCATTGAATAACTTCACACTTAGTCCGTTTGCTTGGTCCGAATGAGAGGATGATTTGCTACTTTGTTGTATTTTTCATTAGGTCCGGTTTGTGTTCTCACGGTCCTGTTTTAAGCGAACCAACGTTTGTAAAAATACAATGACGTTAGTAAAAAACAATGACACGTGGTCATACAGGTTGTTAATCTATTGGACAGAAAATTATTGAGGGAAAATCACTTCCTTGTCACAAACAACAATGGAGCAACAGCAGCGAATTGAGATTGCAATCTATCTTTAATTGTTATGACCACGTTTTTTAGCTTGCTCGTTGAGGATTTTATCCAGGTCATCAAACCATGGGAATTATTTTTTCTCGTCCGACGAGCTACCACTTTTCCATAGAAAATCACGCACTTTTCTGTTGCTGCCTACGTTTTTTAACTTTCAAACGACGTTGGTCCACTGTGCAATAATAACCCTTTATTTCAGTATATCACTAAATAATTTAAATACCTCGCTATTCTTATGTGTCTCCACAAGTATCTCTGCAATATGATCATATTTGCAGAAGAGCTTTCACTTTATCAGTTCCCCACGTTTTTCTCTCAACTAATTTTGCTGCTAATGAGTGGCACGGCTGTCTCTGTCAAGTGTCAACATCCTTTTTTAACCCACAATGCACTACATTTTGGTTTGCTTCCTGGAATAGGTCAATAATATGTCCGATTACGTTCACACCTAAAGCGAACCGAACCATGGTTCACATGGAACCGGACCGACAGATTTTAATGTTGATCGATACTCGCGTGATGAGATCAGTAGCTACAAAATGCTGGGGACACTAAACGAAAGTGTTAATCTTATAAGATTTTCAAACTGTGATAGACCACAAACATGAGGACGATTTTCACAGAAAATTCAGGAAAAAGAAAAGGGTTTGCTGTTGCCACAAATCAATTCCATTCAACTTGGTGCTGCACCGTGACTCCCGTTTGTTTTGCTTCCGTCTTCTCTCAGCTTGCTTTCTGATTGGATATTGTTTCGTTTCACGTGATAAACTCGGCGTTTGTCCTCGGGGTTCCCCCACACATCAGGATTTCTGATCGCAAATATTCAACATGTTGAATATTTAGGATTCGCGATCGGGCACCTCCTACGTCCTTCCGAGCAGATTCCGTCACTGTTGACACACGTCACGCCAAGGGAACATCTGATAAATTAATCTGTAGAACCATCAAAATAACCGGGACGTTACCTAGGATTGTCGGAAGGGGCGAAATCGGCCCGATTATCCTGTAGGCTAGTGTGTCCCCAGCATAAATTTCAATTTATTTTATTTGTCACATTCAGTAGGCTACACAACTCCCTTTACAACAAAGTGGTTGTGCAAACACCGCTCTCTCACTTCACTCAAGCTCACTTTGCCTCTCCCCAGCCTCCGAGTTGTTGCTGGCATGCACGACTCAGCAGCATTTTGACAAAACTCTTTGTCCTGTTTTATTATGATCATAATCATTATCAACTTATTAAAAGAAAAATCATTCAATGATCATGAAAATACAAATGTTCAATTTTCATTCGTGCATATTTATGATAGCCTACATTCACTTCATAGATTATGAGGCATTGCTTTCCCTTAAAATAAAGTATAAGCTGCTTTTCTAAGTAAAAAGTATCGGTATTAGTATTGGCAATACTGGCCCTGTATTTATTTGGCATCGGATCAATACCAAATTTAGCAGTATACCTCATGCCCTCCCGTCGCATGCCCAGGCTGTCCAACCGGAGTCACGGATAAGTTCGTGAGCACATTTGTTGCAATCAATTGAACACCTGTTAAATTGCCAATTTTAGCCATAGGCAGTGTTGCCAGGTCCGCGGTTTTCCCGCGGAATTGGGTTACTTTTGAAGTGTTGCCGCGGGTTGAATTTTTTGTCCGCTGGTTCGGGTAGACCTATTTTGCATGCAAATTACATGAAAATCTTTAAATAAAAATCTATATTTTAAAAGAAATCATTTATTCATGCCCAAATCCTACCAAACTGACTCCAGATCAGCACATTCACACATGGACATGGGGCATGCCCACATACACACGCACTGTGCGTGTGCACACGTGCCTAATGCTCTCAGTCTCCTGAGAAAACCTCCTGAAAACTGCTTTTAATGCTGGCATACTAAACATTTGGTGTTACTTTGTAGATATTACAATACATTTGGCAATGATAGCAATGCTGTTGGACTTTAAAAGCAGTGTATATGGTTTGACAGGGGCATATTTTGAGTTCAGATATTGGGCTGGTTTTGGGCTGGTTTTGTCACACAGACCTGGCAACCCTGGCCATAGGTTACATATAGTATCTGGATGTTATTGTTGGGTCCCTGATATATATTTGAAACCTGCAACGACTTCCATTTAAAACTGCATCAGGGTTTTATGTTGACATTTGTTAGCGAATATTAGCTAACGTTACTGTCGAAATAATTGAGAGAGTCCTTACTTTAACTCCAAGCCGGTTTTGTTTATTTTATAAACTTCTTGAATTTACAGGCTACACAATATAGCCTATACTTGGCGGGAGGTGAACCCGAAGCCAACCACGGATGTGCACTTCCTCAAGTTAGGTGTCAGGTACGTAGCATAATCGCCAACATAATCATTCACCAGAATTAGTTAGGATATACTGAGGCATTTACAGATCTGTAGGCCACCTCTCCATGAAGCCCAGTTGGAAGCTGATGCCAACTGCAGAGATATTTACATATTACATTGAGTCATTTAGCAGACGCATTTATCCTGAAGTGCCTTGCCTAAGGACAGTAATTTTTTCACAGCCAGGAATCGAACCGGCAACCTTCTGATTAATTGTCCGATTCGCTAACCGCTCAGCCATCGGACCCCACTGATGGGCATTCCTTCCCAGACAGAGGAGTGCAAAGGTCTTAAATCGCTCTTAATTTTCTGTGGGTACAAAACAGTACCTTTAAAAAAAAAAATGAATGTAGACTACTGGCACAAGTGGGTGCTCAGTATTTTCTGTGGGTGTTCAAGCCCGGAGCACCCACGGTATCGGCACCTATGGGCTATGGCCGTTACTGTTTAGTAACACAGAAAACACCAATGAAGGAAGGAGACATAGTGGACCAGACGCAAGCTTTTATTTTGGAAAGTAGAAGCTCGGGGATGGCACCAGGCGAGCTGGCATGAGACAAGAGGGCACAGGAGGCTCCAGCCATACAGTCTTGGACGATTTTCATGCTGGTGGGTTTCATCAGTGTCCTGTGTGACTGAAGTGCATAGGACAAAACCTTTATCGCCTCCTTCTGGACATAAGGAACGGAGTCTCGATTAAATCAACATCGTTTTAGTACAGACCCTTAGACCGACGTAGATGTAGATTCTCTAGAATATGACATTGACTAAGAGAATGACGGGACAGAAATGACAACTACAGTTGGAGACATTTGTCATAAGGGGTACTCTGACAGTATATCTGACATTGAAACCGTATTGTATAGAGTATGGGGCCATATTTGAAGCAAAATAATGCTAACCCTTTGAAACAAGCTCAACTACCGTGTCTGAGGGCGTAGAATTTTGTAAGGACGGTACTAAATGCGTCTAGTGACATAATCTCATCATGTGGAGTGAGTTTTTCTGGGAGTTTTTCCTTGTCTTCCTTGAGGGGTTAGGTTGGTTGAGGGGCAGTTCTATTGGCATTTGTAAAGCCCTGTGACATGCTTGCGTGTACAAAGTGCTATACAAATACATTTTCTTTATATTTATTTTCATTTAATGATACTCAAATGCGTTTAACAATCTGTAAATTGGCGATTTGTCTGTGCCCCAGTAGCTATACAACCTCCATACCACCAGTTGGCGGTATAGTACCCAGTGATTTTTATGTCAGTCTAGTGTCTTTAAAGCAATCTGTAAATTGGCATTTGTGAATACTTTTGCAACAATAATGGCACTGTAATTGAGCATCCAGTGTTGTGTGCATTAATACAATAATAAGATATTTTTATGAAAGTAATGATCTAATGTCAGGTGTGGCAGGAACATCATATTCTAAGAGCAAGCATCTTAAAAAAAAAAAAAGAAAACGATTGTCAATAGTTTAACAGTATATGTGTCCCAACTTGCTTTGGGTGGAGTGACTTTAATTATTTGAAACATCAACAACGTTGACCACATCACCCCCACCCGCCACCTACGGTCTTCTTCAGACAACCGCCTGGTGGTCCCACCGCTCAAGACCAGCCGGGCTTAAAACAAGCTCTTCTCCTGCCTGGCCCCCCAGTGGTGGAATCAACTCCCCACCTCCATCAGAGACACTGACTGTCTCCCCACCTTCAAGAAAAGGCTCAAGACGAACTTGTTCCGGGAGTACAACGGTACTTAGGAATGGTTTGCAGGACCCAATATTAGTTTCCTCAAGGATCACAAAGTTGTTCACAATATGTGCTTCATGTTTTGGCTACCCATAATGTTTTTGGAGCTATCTTGTTGTTATTATCAGTGACCTACGCACTTTGTAAAGCTCTCTCTTGGAAGTCACTTTGGATAAAAGTGTCTGCTAAATTAATACATGTAAATGTAGATGTAAACATTGCAGCTACATGTCATATCAATTTGCATACAACATTTGATTATGCCTGTGTGTGTCATTCCACATTCTGGTTACTTGGTCCACATATAGTGAGTGCAGTGTACTTTATAAAGAGCTGCTCCCAGTTAATGTTCAGTTGATCACCTGCCGATCCAAGATGAAGCTGATCCTGACTATCTCCATTATCTGGGCTTTTCTCCTCACAGGTAACACAACATCCTCCACTGAGCTGAACCACAACCAAGGAGTTTCTTAAAGGGGTGATTGACTGAGTATTTCACACTGTTCCTTAAGGTCTCCAATGAGGGTATGTAACATTGGTTAGGCTGAAAATGGCCCGGGTGCTGTTCTATGCCCCGTGATGCTTCCAGTGAATTTGTCCTGGGGAAAAATGCTAGGTTTTTTCGTTTTAGGGTATGCTCATGAATATATAGATGAGCTGCATGCTGATTGGTTGGTCTACAACGAGTTAAGCTGCGGAGCAAAGACACAACATGGCCAACACTCACTGAAACGTTGAAGGTGGAGACTTGAAATAAAAACGTACAAATAAATGTATTGTGACTACACAGCACTGTTTTCAACAGATTGACTAGATGCCATTTCAAATGATTATGTTGGTTGTTTCCACTTCTGTTGTCGAAGCAAACAGGATCAACTTAGGTGGGTAATGTTAGCACTACAGCTTAGCAAACAAACTATCGTGATTCAACTCAGCTTCAGTTTGTTAGCTCTAGCTATCTTGCTGAAAAATAAGTCTGGACAAACATGCATCTTGAATTGTAGATTTACATGACAACATAGGTTATTTATTTGAATGAAACACAGTCAGGTACATGAAATAACGTTAGCCCCATTGCCAGTAAACTAAATCATCACACATTCTACCAATGCTATATACAGGTGTATAAAATAATTCGAGTGGCACTCTGTAGATCTGAACAGTCAAGGGATGAGGTTTCAATACCATTTATTTAAATTATTCAATTACATAAGATTAAACAAAGTACTTTGTGATCAGTCATTAATGAAGGGTGTGCTAGTCACAAATGTTTCGCAAGAGTGATAGAGGACAATAAGGAAAGGTCTCCCTTATATGAACAGATACCAGATGTTAATAATCAATCAATACAGCGGTAACCATGATTGGCCAGCACTGGTCAGTGACAGTTTAAGACAATAAACTCCCAGGCCTGGTCCCACAGTTCTGGAGTTGGTTAATGATACACAAACAGGATGTCTGACTTGGCCATCTCCTTGGCCAAAAGGTCAGGGCAGCTCTTCCCAACCCCCAGACCTAACTAAGGCCCTCTGGCTCTTAGTTAGGTATCATAAAACGACACCATAAATACCTTAAGACCATCCGACTGTCCTTTCTACAGAGTTTCACTCCACAAAACCTCAGTTCCTTACATTTGACTGTCTATAACAAAGGAACTTACTTTATACCGCTTAAAGGAACATAGATATTGTAACTATGTCAAAATATACCATTACACAGTCAGGATACGTTAGCATTTCTAATAACTGTTGGCGACAACATCATACTACAGCTTGCGGCTGTGATGAACATAAGGTCTGAACAACACCTCTTTTCAGCAACAGCTTCATAGCAAATCCTGCTTTACATTGTCATAGGTTTTCAAAACTTTACTCAGTGTAAGGATTCGAGCGTAATTGAGGGTCGAACTGCACAGGGATCTTCTCATAGACAAACATCACAGCCAGTCGAGTGTTTGGTTCCTTGGGAAGACTCTGAAAAGTGTCAGCATTCCCTGTACAGGCTGGAACACTGCATTTACGACCGTAGTCCATTTTCAATGTCTTTGAAAAATGTTCTTCTTACAAATTCCGTGAAAGTAAACAGAGCAGCACGCAGCAAATTTTGGGGCGTGACAAAGGAAAAGACCAAAGCCAAAAAAGGTGGAGCCCCCGTTGTGACATCACAACGGTGGATTTTTGTAACCGACCGTTTTACAGCAGCAGTTTCAAATGGTGAGATTTGCATAGGAAAGAGGTGTCAATGGACTTTGCGGTTCACTGTATGTCCATTTTACCCATTGAACAGTCGTTATTCAACTGTGACAAGGTAAATTCGGTTCTGCAATCAATGACCCCTTTAATAAATTACATGAATGATGGTGAGATGCAGGTCGGAAGAGGTTTTGATTATGTCCTTACTGTATATATTCTATAGACTATTTATAATAAGTTTCTTGAAAATTTGTTCTAAATGTCTATTTGTCTCCCGGGGAGCCCCCACTACTGGCCCGGTGACAACCCTAGCTCGCACCATTGGTGCGCCAACTATTACAGCCTCGGGTACTGACCTGGTGACTACCACGGCCTCCACTACTGGTCTGGTGACTACCACAGCCCCCACTAATGGTCCTGTGATCACCCAAGCTTCCACTATTGGTGCAACAACTACCACGGTCTCCACTACTAGTCTGGTGACTACCACAGCCCCCACAAACGGTTCGGTGACCACCACAGTTATCAAAGACCCCACTGCTAGTCTGGGGACTACACCAGCCACCACTACGGGTGTGACCAGCAAAGCCCCCACTACTGATCCGGTGACCACCACAGCTCCCACTTCTGGTCCGGTAACCACCACAGCCCCCACTACTGGTCTGATGTCTACCACAGCCCCCACTAATGGTTCAGTGATCACCCAAACTCCCACTATTGGTGCGCCAACTACCTCAGCCTCCACTACAGATCTGGTGACTACCCAAGCCCCCACTACTGATCCGGTGAACACAACAGCCCCCACTTCTGGTCCGGTAACAACCACAACCCCTACTACTGGTCCTGTGATCACCCAAGCTTCCATTATTGGTGCAACAACTACCACGGTCTCCACTACTAGTCTGGTGACTACCACAGCCCCCACAAACGGTTCGGTGACCACCACAGTTATCAAAGACCCCACTGCTAGTCTGGGGACTACACCAGCCAACACTACGGGTGTGACCAGCAAAGCCCCCACTACTGATCCGGTGACCACCACAGCCCCCACTTCTGGTCCGGTAACCACCACAGCCCCCACTACTGGTCTGATGTCTACCACAGCCCCCACTTCTGGTCCGGTAACCACCACAGCCCCCACTACTGGTCTGATGTCTACCACAGCCCCCACTAATGGTCCGGTGACCACCCAAGCTCCCACTATTGGTGCGCCAACTACCTCAGCCTCCACTACAGATCTGGTGACTACCCAAGCCCCCACCACTGGTCCGGTGACTACCAAAGCCCCCACAACTGGTCTGGTGACCACCACAGTTATCAAAGACCCCACTGCTAGTCTGGAGACTACACCAGCCACCACTACGGGTGTGAACAGCAAAGCCCCCACTACTGATCCGGTGACCACCACAGCCCCCACTTCATGTCCGGTAACCACCACAGCCCCAACTACTGGTTCAGTGATCACCCAAGCTCCAACTATTGGTGCAACAACTACCACGGCCTCCACTACTAGTCTGTTGACTACCACAGCCCCCACTAACGGTCAGGTGACCATCACAGTTATTAAAGACCCCACTGCTAGTCTGGGGACTACACCAGCCACCACTACGGGTGTGACCAGCAAAGCCCCCAGTACTGATCCGGTGACCACCACAGCCCCCACTTCTGGTCCGGTAACCCCCACAGCCCCCACTACTGGTCTGATGTCTACCACAGCTCCCACTAATGGTCCGGTGACCACCCAAGCTCCCACTATTGGTGTGCCAACTACCTCAGTCTCCACTACAGATCTGGTGACTACCCAAGCCCCCACTACTGATCCGGTGACCACCACAGCCCCCACTTCTGGTCCGGTAACCACCACAGCCCCAACTACTGGTCTGATGTCTACCACAGCCCCCACTATTGGTCCAGTGATCACCCAAGCTCCCGCTATTGGTGCAACAACTACCACGGCCTCCACTACTAGTCCGGTGACCACCACAACTCCCACTTCTGGTCCGGTAACCACCACAGCCCCCACTACTGGTCTGATGTCTACCACAGCCCCCACTAATGGTTCAGTGATCACCCAAACTCCCACTATTGGTGCGCCAACTACCTCAGCCTCCACTACAGATCTGGTGACTACCCAAGCCCCCACCACTGGTCCGGTGACCACCACAGCCCCCACTTCTGGTCCGGTAACCACCACAGCCCCCACTACTGGTCTGATGTCTACCACAGCCCCCACTATTGGTCCAGTGATCACCCAAGCTCCCGCTATTGGTGCAACAACTACCACGGTCTCCACTACTAGTCTGATGACTACCACAGCCCCCACAAACGGTTCGGTGACCACCACAGTTATCAAAGACCCCACTGCTAGTCTGGGGACTACACCAGCCGACACTACGGGTGTGACCAGCAAAGCCCCCACTACTGATCCGGTGACCACCACAGCCCCCACTTCTGGTCCGGTAACCACCACAGCCCCCACTACTGGTCTGATGTCTACCACAGCCCCCACTTCTGGTCCGGTAACCACCACAGCCCCCACTACTGGTCTGATGTCTACCACAGCCCCCACTAATGGTCCGGTGACCACCCAAGCTCCCACTATTGGTGCGCCAACTACCTCAGCCTCCACTACAGATCTGGTGACTACCCAAGCCCCCACCACTGGTCCGGTGACTACCAAAGCCCCCACAACTGGTCTGGTGACCACCACAGTTATCAAAGACCCCACTGCTAGTCTGGAGACTACACCAGCCACCACTACGGGTGTGAACAGCAAAGCCCCCACTACTGATCCGGTGACCACCACAGCCCCCACTTCATGTCCGGTAACCACCACAGCCCCAACTACTGGTTCAGTGATCACCCAAGCTCCAACTATTGGTGCAACAACTACCACGGCCTCCACTACTAGTCTGTTGACTACCACAGCCCCCACTAACGGTCAGGTGACCATCACAGTTATTAAAGACCCCACTGCTAGTCTGGGGACTACACCAGCCACCACTACGGGTGTGACCAGCAAAGCCCCCAGTACTGATCCGGTGACCACCACAGCCCCCACTTCTGGTCCGGTAACCCCCACAGCCCCCACTACTGGTCTGATGTCTACCACAGCTCCCACTAATGGTCCGGTGACCACCCAAGCTCCCACTATTGGTGTGCCAACTACCTCAGTCTCCACTACAGATCTGGTGACTACCCAAGCCCCCACTACTGATCCGGTGACCACCACAGCCCCCAATTCTGGTCCGATAACCACGACAGCCCCCACTACTGGTCTGATGTCTACCACAGCCCCAACCATTGGTCCAGTGATCACCCAAGCTCCCGCTATTGGTGCAACAACTACCACGGCCTCCATTACTAGTCCGGTGACTACCACAGCCCCCACTAACGGTCCGGTGACCATCACAGTTATCATAGACCCCAATGCTAGTCTTGGGACTACACCGGCCACCACTACGGGTGTGACCAGCAAAGTCCCCATTACTGATCCGGTGACCACCACAGCCCCCACTTCTGGTCCGGTAACCACCACAGCCCCAACTACTGGTCTGATGTCTACCACAGCCCCCACTATTGGTCCAGTGATCAACCAAGCTCCCGCTATTGGTGCAACAACTACCACGGCCTCCACTACTAGTCCGGTGACTACCACAGCCCCCACTAATGGTCCGTTGACTACTAAAGCCACCACTACTGGTCCGGTGACTACCAAAACCAGCACTATTCGTCCAGTGACTACCAAAACCACCACTATTCATTTGGGCAACAACACAACCCCCTCTACTGGTTCAGTAAGTGTAGTGCTAATGTCAATTTGGGTTACTCTGTTGATCAAACTTACCTACTAAGTAAACATTAAGACAAATATATGTATTTATTGATTGTACTGTACAACATGTTTAATTGTTGACCATTAATGATACTAATGAGATCATAAGAATTTAGGACATGTAAAGAGAATTACTTTTTAGGAAACCTTCAAACAATATGTAATTTTTCTGATTGAATGTTTGTTGGGTTTTTATATCACACAATGAATTATGTTAAGAACTGTAATAAACCACTTATGATAAGGAGGCCAGTCTGTTATTTTTGTTGTAAAAAAAGAAAAATGTATTGCCTATAAACCAGACCACATGATTGAACCTTTACAAAACCTATTTCCAACTGTGCATACATTGACAAGACAAACTAGAAGTCAATGGGATGTTCCATAAAATATTTTTATGCCAGTAAATCTCTACCCACTCTAATATATGAATACTTTCTCAGCAGTGTTTCAGCAGGGCTATTGTTAAATTAACATGTGACTATACAGGTTGTTGTCTGGTGGTGGTGGTATCATGTTATGTTGGAGGAGATGTGCTTTGTTTTCTGCATTCTAACTTTCCAAATACACAGCCAGTGAATTTGAGGATGTACTTGAATCAGTGTAAAGCTTCCTAAAATTGGTAATCATTCCATAAATAAATACATATATTGTATATACATATACAATATGTTAGAGATGAACAGTTCTGGGTTTGTGGTCCTGCTTTTGAACAGGAATAAAATGTAAACAACTATCACTGACACAGTATGAACACTGAGGTGCTGAACATCTTCAGAGAGCTATCTACAAAAATAAGATTGGGAGAGTAGTAGAAGTGCTCTGAGGGGAAAGTTCTTCAAATACGAAAAGTGTCTCCTTCCCAGCTGACCAGACTTATATCACTGTAGTCCTAACATCCTTGTAATACAGTTAAATAGATCAGGGTGACATGAAGATCTTCATCAGGGTGAGATATTTGTACAAAACAGATTCGTGAGCAGAATGGCCCAACCTTTTAAACCAAAAGTCATAACAAATATAGTACTTTATTTTGTCGATGTTTTGTATATTTATATTGTTGATGACTATATGTCTCTGTTACTCACTACCATCTGATGATATTTAGACATTTTCTCCTCAGCAAAACACCTTCCTTTGCTCGTCTTGGCTACGCATATTTGAAGTGAAGTTCTAGATGTCATTTAATGTGTGGATGTCTTTTAAGCAGGAAGCTGAATTCACATGACAATATTGTCCAACGCTAGGTACCCCAAGCAAGGAAAATACATGTCTAGCTCTTACCAACTCGCTCGTCTTCTTTAAGAAACGTCTTCAGACGATTGTCATACTGGTGGGTTTCATGTGTCCTGCGTGATGGGATTGCATTGTGGACAAAACCTTTGTTGCCTCCTTCTGGAAATAAACAACAGGGGCTTTAGATTGAATCGACATGGCTTTAATACAGACCCTTGTAACAACATAGATGTAGATTCTCTAGAATGACATTGACAAAAAGACAGACGGGACAGAAATGAGTGTGCCTCAGTAGTTATACAAACTCCATACCACCAGTTGGCGGAATAGCACCCAATGATTTTTAAGTCAGTCTAGTGTCTTTTTCTACAATAATGGCCCCATAATGGGGCATCCAGCGTTAAGTTATTTTTATGAAAGCAAGGAACATAGAATGATCTTAGTGAGGTGTGGCTGAAATGTTTACAATGACGCATTAATTGGTACTTTTGAGGTGGCCCTTCAGGTTTGAAGTTTGTTACGTACTGAAAGATGGGTGTCTATCCCATTACACAGTTACTGTGACTGTCAAGGCATTTATGATGACGCACCACAGAGACCAAGACAAATTTCCCTGAGCGGGACAATAAAGTTCATCGTATTCATCGTATTAAGGTGTCGGTTCCATCTGTAAATATATGTGTGACATCAAAAGGGGAGAACAAGGTGCTCAAAAGGAATGCACAAGGCATGATGTTGCACCCAAGATGGGTTGTTATTGTTCTACTGTAGGCTGACTATGAATACAATTATGTAACATGGTAGATGATATTGTTATTTTTGCTCTGTTTGGTTAAAACACACACTGTTCCTTGGTGCTAACCACTGAAATACTGTTACATTTGTGCACTGTTAGAACTGCATCTGCTAAACGGATGAAATGTAAAGGTAATGTTAATAAATAATAATACAATAAATATTGTCAGTCTATTCTTATAAGGGCAATGAAGGTCAGAACCTTCCCCTTATCTCTCAAACACATCCAGTGTATGAAAGGAGTCAGATGGCTGAGCGGTGAGGGAGTCGGGCTAGTAATCAAAAGGTTGCCATCCTTCAGTCAGACAGGGTAAGGTGGTTAGGTCTGTAGGGTAAAGTGTGTGAGCCAGGAGGAGGTAGGAGGTATACCTGAGGTGTTCTGATAACTACAGTTAATGAGGATGGTGTGGGACCAGATATTCCCCAGACATGGTTTTCACATACACTATTTTTTTCTAACTTGATTTTTGTTATGAAGTCTTGGATACCTGTAGCCTGGCTCTGCCCTCCTACGTAATTCCGTTCAATTTGGATTTTGCTTCTGTACTAGGAAGCTTGACTTTGAAGTCTGTTTCCAGAAACACATTTTTTGTAGGTCCAATCAGCGAACAGAGGGAGTGGCTGAGAACGATGACGTTATTGTCGTGCACTAGTTTGAGCAGTTTATTAATGGCGGCGGAGAAAGATGCGAGCAAAGCTATTCTGCGGTTGTGGCAACGCTGCCGAATATCCATAGGTTAAAGCCAGAGCAAGAATAGTCCTTGCTTAGTTTTGTTTACATTTACATGTATTCATTTAGCAGACGCTTTTATCCAAAGCGACTTCCAAGAGAGAGCTTCACAAAGTGCATAGGTCACTGATAATAACAACAAATAGTCCCACAGCATTGCGGGTAGTCAAAAACAAGAAGTACATATTGTGAACAACCAAAAAATAGTGCTAAAGGGAAGAAACCATAAGAGCATGTAGTTAAACAAGTTAAAAATTACATTACTTACAACATTAATCTCTAAGTGCAGGTGTACCTGTAGGAAAGCAATAAAAATAGGATTAACTAAAAAAGAATACAACAGTTTAAATCAGCTACCACTAACCAACAAGAGCAACAGTCTAAGCAAGAGTCATTGTGAACCTTGAGGAAACTAGCGTTGGGTTCAGCAAACCATTCCTAAGTACCATTGTACTCCCGGAACAAGTGTGTCTTGAGCCTTCTCTTGAAGGTGGAGAGACAGTCCGTGTCTCTGATGGAGGTGGGGAGTTGATTCCACCACTGGGGTGCCAGGCAGGAGAAGAGCTTGTGCTGGGACCGGGCGGTCTTGAGAGGTGGGACCACCAGGCGGTTGTCTGAAGAAGACCGTAGGTGGCGGGTGGGGGTGTAAGGCTGCAGGAGAGACTTGATGTAGTCGGGCGCAGTCCCGTTCACTGCTCGGAAGGTCAGTACCAGGGTCTTGAATCTGATGCGGGCCGTTATGGGTAGCCAGTGGAGGGAGATGAGGAGCGGGGTAACGTGGGAGCGTCTGGGTAGATTGTAGACCAGACGGGTCGCTGCGTTCTGAATCCTCTGAAGAGGGCGGGTTGCGCATGATGGGAGACCGGCGAGCAGCGAGTTGCAGTAGTCCAACTTGGAGAGGACAAGTGCTTGGACAAGCAGCTGTTTGTGGCCATAATGTTGTGGCCCTCCTCCCCAAGGGCTTCGGGAAAAGTTTGATTTTCCAGCTACGGCAGCTAGCTCCGTTACAGTGTGGTGAAGGAGTTGGCTAAGGCGAACGCTTGCGATTGGTTATGGCAAATCAGAGTGGCTCTGGGCAGATCCAATAGTTTTAAACTTCAACAGAGGACCCGCCTTCAAGGAAGTTAACGTTTGTCAATGGAGAGATCCCAGACCCTCTGTACAAATGAAATGTACGAGGGTCTGCCTTGTTAGGACCAGGCTAGGGTACCTGTACCATCATGGTGAATTATTTTGGCCGGCAACTGTCACAGCAGTAATAAAGGCCCTCTCCATATGACTTGGGAATGGAGTTAGACTTATTAGCTTCAAGATTGAATTTTTTATCATCTGGTGACTACCGCAGGCCCCACTACTGGTCTTGTGACTACCATAGACCCAACTATTGGTCAGTAAATTCAGTCATCTGCGCTGGATGGTCAAAAACATGAGGATTTGTGAGACCAAGACACAAAAGTTTCAAATTAAAGTCAATCAATTTTTGTGATTAAACTAAACTAGTGATAATACCTACAAGCAGTTAGTATTGTGTCTCTTTCACGTTTTAACAGGCCACCATCACTGGTCAGTCGGAAGCTTGTTATAAAAGCAATCAATAAGTCAATCAGAAACATCATATTCTAATCAAGCATCTAATTAAAAAAATAAAATGATGTTCAATAGTTATACACTGTGTGTGTCCCAACTTGCCTTGGGTGGAGTGACTTTAAATATTTGAGTCACCAATAACGTTGACAACTTCGCAGAATCATATCAATTGTCATCCCTGTATCTGGTTTCTTGGTCCACATTCCTATAGTGAGTGTGGTGTACTTCATAAGGAGCTGCTCCCAGCTTAATGTTCAGTTGACCTGCCCATCCAAGATGAAGCTGATCCTGACTCTCTGCATTACCTGGGCTCTTCTCCTCACAGGTAACACAGCATACTGTATTGAGCTGAACCACAACCAAGGAGGTTCTCAAGAATTTACATGAATGATGGTGGGATGCAGGTGGGAGGAGGTTTCAAGTATGGGGTTGATTATATCCTTACTGTATATATTCTATACATTTAGTCATTTAGTCATTTAGCAGACGCTCTTATCCAGAGCGACTTACAGTAAGTACAGGGACACTATAAACTATTTATAATCGGTTTCTTGATTTTTTTTTCTAAATGTCTAATTCTGTTTTTACAGTGGAATCATTGCAGTGTTCATCATGTGATCCACCGTGCACAAGTGACGTTTTAAACTCTTGTCACTCAGGCTCACTATGTATGACGTCTACCAAGTTAGGTAAGGTTATTTATCATTTTTCGAGGCCTTGTTTTTCTATCGCTGTTTTTGAATATCCAAAACGTCTACTTATAAACGTTTCATTGAGCATTCATTTCATTTAGCATTTCATTTTGTATAAAAAATGAGAACATTTTAGTTGATGCTCCGATTTGATCTATATTGCAGAGTCTTCTCCAGTTGGAAACTTGGTTGTCGTAAAAAAGGGCTGCAGAACAGCCTTGGAGTGCAGAGCACCTCTGAACGTTCCGCTGTCTTATTCGTTCAACATCGGTCACCTCCAGCAGTCTGAATCTGTGCTCTGCTGTGACTCAGACAGCTGCAACATTGAGACTCAACCTGGTAAAAACTCCTTTTAAAATTCTAAAGTTGTCACTTTAGCTAAACCATGTAAGCTAACAATAAGGTAGATACATACGTTTTAAACAGTGTGTCAAAAGTCAAAAGTCCGAACTATTTCTGAACTACAAATAGTGTTCTCACACTATTAAGAGGATGTGTTTGTCTATGAATAATAAATACAGTGAGAGAATGGGAGGTGGATACGAACCGTTAGGAATCTGAAATACAAGTACTTAGGGTCAACTTGGACATTTTTTTTAAGTTGACTGGCTGGTAAAAACTGCATATGGATGGAGAAGACAATAATGAATAATACTGAAACAGAACAGTACATTAGACATGTTGTGATCTGTGTTTCTCTGCAGTCCCAAGTTCAGTGCCAAATGGCCTACAGTGTGATTCCTGCAGAAGCTCCTCAGACACTGTGTGTAACACCCCGGCATACTGTGTTGGACTGGAGGATACATGTGCTCAAGTCAACGGTGAGTGTCTCAATGGTGAAATGATCATGAACATGTGTCTTGCAGAACTAACTGTAGCACCCTGTGTGCATTGAAGAGAAGTACAGCAATGTGTGTTCTTTCTTCTTTGACAGTAATCGGGAGCTCCGTCAAGGGCTGTGTAACCACAAATGTGTGCAGTGTGTCTCTCCTGGCCATTATTCAGCCTGATATAACCAATGATCAGTTTTCCTGCACTGGTGCGATGACTATCCCAGCCCCCACCACTAGTGCTGCAACTACCACAGGCCCCACTACTGGTTAGGCGACTACCACAGCCCGCAGTACTGCTCCAATAACCACAACAGCCCCCACTACGGGTCCGGTACCCACCACAGCCCCCACTACGGGTTCGGTGACTACCACAGCCCCCACTACTGGTCCAGTAACCACCACAGCTGCCAATACTGGTCCAGTAACCACCACAGTTGCCACTACTGGTCCGGTAACCACAACAGCCCCCACTACTGGTCCAGGAACCACCACAGCCCTCACTACAGGTCCGGTGACTACCACAGCACCCACTACAGGTCCGGTGACTATCACAGCACCCACTACAAGTCTGGTGACTACCACAGCCCACACTACTGGTGTGGTGACTACCACAGCCCACACTACTGGTCCGGTGACTACCACAGCCCACACTATTGGTCCGGTAACCACTACAGCCCCCACTACTGGTCCAGGAAGCACCACAGCACCCACTATAGGTCCGGTGACTACCACAGTACCCACTACAAGTCCGGTGACTACCACAGCACCCACTACAAGTCCGGTGCCTACCACAGCCCACACTACTGGTCTGGTGACTACCACAGCCCACACTACTGGTCCGGTGACTACCACAGCCCCCACTACTGGTCCAGGAAGCACCACAGCACCCGCTACAGGTCCGGTGACTACCACAGCACCCACTACAAGTCCGGTGACTACCACAGCCCACTCTACTGGTTCGGTAACCACAACAGCCCCCACTACTGGTCCAGGAACCACCACAGCCCCCACTACAAGTCCGGTGACTACCACAGCCCACACTACTGGTCCGGTGACTACCACAGCCCACACTACTGCACCGGTAACCACTACAGCCCCCACTACTGGTCCAGGAACCACCACAGCACCCACTACAGGTCCGGTGACTACCACAGCCCCCACTACAAGTCCGGTGACTACCACAGCCCACACTACTGATCCGGTGACTACCACAGCCCACACTACTGGTCCGGTGACTACCACAGCCCACACTACTGGTCCGGTGACTACCACAGCCCCCACTACTGGTCCAGGAAGCACCACAGCACCCGCTACAGGTCCGGTGACTACCACAGCACCCACTACAAGTCCGGTGACTACCACAGCCCACTCTACTGGTTCGGTAACCACAACAGCCCCCACTACTGGTCCAGGAACCACCACAGCCCCCACTACAAGTCCGGTGACTACCACAGCCCACACTACTGGTCCGGTGACTACCACAGCCCACACTACTGCACCGGTAACCACTACAGCCCCCACTACTGGTCCAGGAACCACCACAGCACCCACTACAGGTCCGGTGACTACCACAGCCCCCACTACAAGTCCGGTGACTACCACAGCCCACAATACTGATCCGGTGACTACCACAGCCCACACTACTGGTCCGGTGACTACCACAGCCCACACTACTGGTCCGGTGACTACCACAGCCCCCACTACTGGTCCAGGAAGCACCACAGCACCCGCTACAGGTCCGGTGACTACCACAGCACCCACTACAAGTCCGGTGACTACCACAGCCCACTCTACTGGTTCGGTAACCACAACAGCCCCCACTACTGGTCCAGGAACCACCACAGCCCCCACTTCAAGTCCGGTGACTACCACAGCCCACACTACTGGTCCGGTGACTACCACAGTCCACACTACTGCACCGGTAACCACTACAGCCCCCACTACTGGTCCAGGAACCACCACAGCACCCACTACAGGTCCGGTGACTACCACAGCCCCCACTACAAGTCCGGTGACTACCACAGCCCACACTACTGATCCGGTGACTACCACAGCCCACACTACTGGTCCGGTGACTACCACAGCCCACACTACTGGTCCAGGAAGCACCACAGCCCCCACTACAAGTCCGGTGACTACCACAGCCCACACTACTGATCCGGTGACCACCACAGCACCCACTACAAGTCCGGTGACTACCACAGCCCACACTACTGGTCCGGTGACTACCACAGCCCACACTACTGGTCCGGTGACTACCACAGCCCACACTACTGCACCGGTAACCACTACAGCCCCCACTACTGGTCCAGGAACCACCACAGCACCCACTACAGGTCCGGTGACTACCACAGCCCCCACTACAAGTCCGGTGACTACCACAGCCCACAATACTGATCCGGTGACTACCACAGCCCACACTACTGGTCCGGTGACTACCACAGCCCACACTACTGGTCCGGTGACTACCACAGCCCCCACTACTGGTCCAGGAAGCACCACAGCACCCGCTACAGGTCCGGTGACTACCACAGCACCCACTACAAGTCCGGTGACTACCACAGCCCACTCTACTGGTTCGGTAACCACAACAGCCCCCACTACTGGTCCAGGAACCACCACAGCCCCCACTTCAAGTCCGGTGACTACCACAGCCCACACTACTGGTCCGGTGACTACCACAGTCCACACTACTGCACCGGTAACCACTACAGCCCCCACTACTGGTCCAGGAACCACCACAGCACCCACTACAGGTCCGGTGACTACCACAGCCCCCACTACAAGTCCGGTGACTACCACAGCCCACACTACTGATCCGGTGACTACCACAGCCCACACTACTGGTCCGGTGACTACCACAGCCCACACTACTGGTCCAGGAAGCACCACAGCCCCCACTACAAGTCCGGTGACTACCACAGCCCACACTACTGATCCGGTGACCACCACAGCACCCACTACAAGTCCGGTGACTACCACAGCCCACACTACTGGTCCGGTGACTACCACAGCCCACACTACTGGTCCGGTGACTACCACAGCCCACACTACTGGTCCGGTAACCACTACAGCCCCCACTACTGGTCCAGGAAGCACCACAGCACCCACTACAGGTCCGGTGACTACCACAGCCCCCACTACAAGTCCGGTGACTACCACAGCCCACACTACTGGTCCGGTGACTACCACAGCCCACACTACTGGTCCAGGAAGCACCACAGCACCCACTACAGGTCCGGTGACTACCACAGCCCACACTACTGGTCCGGTGACTACCACAGCCCACACTATTGGTCCGGTAACCACTACAGCCCCCACTACTGGTCCAGGAAGCACCACAGCACCCACTATAGGTCCGGTGACTACCACAGCACCCACTACAAGTCCGGTGACTACCACAGCACCCACTACAAGTCCGGTGCCTACCACAGCCCACACTACTGGTCTGGTGACTACCACAGCCCACACTACTGGTCCGGTGACTACCACAGCCCACACTACTGGTCCGGTGACTACCACAGCCCCCACTACTAGTCCAGGAAGCACCACAGCACCCGCTACAAGTCCGGTGACTACCACAGCACCCACTACAAGTCCGGTGACTACCACAGCCCACTCTACTGGTTCGGTAACCACAACAGCCCCCACTACTGGTCCAGGAACCACCACAGCCCCCACTACAAATCCGGTGACTACCACAGCCCACACTACTGGTCCGGTGACTACCACAGCCCACACTACTGATCCGGTGACTACCACAGCCCACACTACTGGTCCGGTGACTACCACAGCCCACACTACTGGTCCAGGAAGCACCACAGCCCCCACTACAAGTCTGGTGACTACCACAGCCCACACTACTGATCCGGTGACCACCACAGCACCCACTACAAGTCCGGTGACTACCACAGCCCACACTACTGGTCCGGTGACTACCACAGCCCACACTACTGGTCCGGTAAACACTACAGCCCCCACTACTGGTCCAGGAAGCACCACAGCACCCACTACAGGTCCGGTGACTACCACAGCCCCCACTACAAGTCCGGTGACTACCACAGCCCACACTACTGATCCGGTGACTACCACAGCCCACACTACTGGTCCGGTGACTACCACAGCCCACACTACTGGTCCAGGAAGCACCACAGCCCCCACTACAAGTCCGGTGACTACCACAGCCCACACTACTGATCCGGTGACCACCACAGCAACCACTACAAGTCCGATGACTACCACAGCCCACACTACTGGTCCGGTGACTACTAAAGCCAGCACTACTGGTCCGGTGACTACCACAGCCCCTGCTACTGGTCCGGTGACTACTAAAGCCAGCACTACTGGTCCGGTGACCACCACAGCCCCTGCTACTGGTCCGGTGACTACTAAAGCCACCACTACTGGTCCGGTGACTACCACATTCCCCACTACTGGTCCAGTGACTACTAAAGCCACCACTACTGGTCCAAAGACTACCACAGCCCATGCTACTGGTCCGGTGACTACTAAAGCAACCACTACTAGTCCAGTGACTACCAAAACCACCACTAAAAATACATGCCCCTCTACTGGTCCAGTGAGTGTAGTCCTCATGTCAATCTGGGTCACTCTGTTGATCAAACTTACCTACTAAATGTACATAAAGACTCATGCACAATCTCAGATTTGTTAAAGAAACAGAAACATATGATGTGACATGATATATGATTGTCACAGAATCATCAGTGATATGATGTGTGTTTGACAGCATGCCCTTGTTCACTTATATTATATATATATATATATATATATATATATATGTATTTTACTGTACAACACGTTTTTTTTAAATAGTTGACCATTATTAATACTAATAAGATCATAAAGATTTAGGACCTGTTAAGAGAATGAATTTTTTGAAAACATTTAGTAAAAACAGCATGTTCTTTTTCTGAATTATGTTAAGAACTTTGTAATAAGCCACTTGTGATAAGATCTGTTATTTTTGTTAAAAATAAAATAAATGTATTGCCTGCTAACCAGACCACACGATTGAACCTTTACAAAACCTCTTTCCAAAATGTGCATGCATTACCGAGACAAACGAGAAGTCAATGGGATGTCCCATAAAATATGTTTATGCCAGCAAATCTGTATCCACTCTAATCTTTGACTATCGCAGCAATGTTTCAGCAGGGCTAGTGTTAAATGAACATGTGACAATACAGGTTGTTCTCTGGTGGTGGTGATGTCATCCTATGTTTGAGCCAGTGGGGTTCCCTCTCTTTGTAAGAACCTTTAATGCATTTACATCATGTTTCATTTTGAAGATAACAGAGAAATAAGGACTTGGACCGTCAGAAAACTGTCAGGGTAGGAATACATTTGAACCACAAGAGGGCAGGAGCGAGCCTTTGTTGTAACAGCCCCACAGCTGAGGCAAGAGGATATATGAAGACGAACATTTCTCTCCACACAATCTAATGAGGCTTTTTGAATCCTAGCTCTCAGTTATGTCTGTTTATCTTACAGCCATGTTGATGTGGTGAGTGTTGGGTCAGTGAGGACATGTGCTTTGATTCTGCATTCTAACTTTCCAAATACATCTTTCAAGAAGCTTTATCCATATAAAGCTTTGTAAAATTGGTTGTCACTCCATAAATAAATAAATACATGCATTGTTTATACAAATACAATATGTTAGAGATGAACAGTTGTCAGAAGCCAAATAGCCAAAGGTGCTTAGGTATGTGGTCCACTCATAGTGCTTTTGAACAGGAATAAAATATAGAAATATATCCCTGACACAGTATGAAGAGGTGGTGAACACCATCAGAGAGCTATCTACAAAAATAGTAATAGTAAGAGCTTCCTCTAGTAGAACTGCTCTAAGGGGAAAGTTGAAACAAAGGTGTTGATTGGATTTCAATCTGGATTTCAATCTGGATCTTCTAACCATACGCAAAGTATTTTCTTTGCACTCTCTTCAAATATGAAAAGTGTCTCATTAACAAGCTGACCAGACTTATATATCACTGTACTCCTAACATCCTTGCAATTCAGTCGAATGGATTGGTGTGACATGAAGATCTTCATCAGGGTGAGATATTTATACGAAAAAGATTCGTGAGCAGAATGGCCCAACCTTTTAAACCAAAAGTCATTACAAATATAGTACTTTATATTGTTAATGTTTTATATTTTTATATTGTTGATGACTAGATGTCTCTGTCACTCACTACCATCTGATGCTATTTAGAATTTTTTTCATCAGCAAAACACTTTCCTTTGCTCTTCTTGGCCACGCATATTTGGAGTGAAGTTCTAGATGTGTTGGCCTGTCTCGAGCTTCTGAATAAGTCATTCGATGTGTGGATGTTTTTAAGCAGGAAGCTGAACTCGCCAGCGACCTCCAGTCTCATCTCTCTAAATCATTCATTCTTTCTTTCTGGGTGTGTGAGCGACGGCAGGATTCGGAGGAGCACAGGGCTTTGAGGACGGAGCGATTGTTCTACGTCGGTTCTGTATTCCACCGTCTACCTGGTCTCTGAATCATTCATTTGAACCATCGAGGTTGAGTAGTAAGTTCTAGAGTAGTCGTGTATTCACACAGTTCAAGAAATTGCTACAAAGTATTTGTGTGTGTCTGTGTACGTGCGTGTGTTTGTGTGTGTAAACTGTAAGAGTGTGTGTGTGTATGAATGTGTGTTTGTTGGTGTGTGTTTTTGTGTGTAAACTGTATGTGCGTGTGTATGTGTGTGTATACGTAGAGTACTATGAGTGTAGATGTGTGCGTTTCTCAGAAGATCACTGGCTATTGACAATCTCAGGGCAAATAGATATACCTCTTCAACTTCGAAAAAAGAAAGGGCAAATGCATTACTTAAATTGTATTTTTACACAGATGTAGACAACATATATTCTTAATCAAACATATATTTAACCAAAATATTTTTTGCAACATAATTTACTACTTTTTTAGCATGCTGTTCCATTCTCCACCCAGGAAAATCTTCTCACAGTAATTGGGATGCCGCCAGCTCTTCCATTCTAACCTACTCAAAACCTATTCTATTCTCTCATTGGTTTAATTGCTTTTCCAGTTGTATGCTGAAGCTGTCATTGGACCTTTAGTTTCCATAGTAATGTGGCAGGACGTCCTTGAAAATGAACACCTACTCACCCCATATTTAACCCATATCTTCACCAGATTTTTTTTTCAATTAAATGACTAAATGTAAAATGTTAAAATAAAAAAATAAACTTTTGGAGAACAATGGTCACATGCAAATGAATCAGCCGCTGCTGTTGAACTGATTTGTGTTCGCAATTAAAATGCACCATTTGTCAAAAGTGTTACAGAGTGTTTAATTTCCGAACAACCTTGTCATTTTGTCCTTCATCAAGCCTAATTGATATAGAACATTCTGTAAATGTAATCAACATGAATAGAATAGACCACTAATTATGTTGGATGATGAATAAGAACCAAAAACGTACCGGCTAATTTCCTGTTCTCTCGAACTAACAATGATCTTTTAAGTACATACACACATTTGTGGATCAAACACAATTGACATTGTATGGGAATTCAAGGTAATTCAAGAATCAAAAGGTATTTCCTTCAAAAGGTATATTTTGTTTTTCCAGTATAACATTTTTAAATGATGTGATGGGTGTGACATGATGATAAGTGTCATATCTGGCCTTTAAGATTGCCTGGCAGTTCCAAGAACTGCATCCCTACAAAGCTATGCAAAAGTGAGTCCCGTCTATCTGGAAATGGTACGTCAATAGGCAATTCTACAAAAGTAATGTGATTCACCTGACTGGCAGGAAATGTGGCTGGCATAAAAGCACAAATTATCAACAGCAAGTATTAAAACCTCAAAACATTTCTCTAATGAGGGACTGACAGGTGCAGAGGACCATTAAAGGTTATTTTTCATCAGGATACGACAAACAGCAACATTCAATCAGCAATTAGATAACAAGGAAGGAAGAGTAAGTGAAAGAGAGAGAGAGTGAAAGAGAAAGACAGAGAGAGGGAGACAGAGGGCAAGATAAAGGCAGAGGGAGAAAGACTAAAGTAAAGAGACAGAGAAAGAGAGAACCAGGGAGAGAGAGGGGGGCAGACGGGCGGGCCACTCAGGTGCGGGTGCAGCTTCCCTCGTGCCACAGAGGTGGAGGAGAATGAGGTGTGGGTGCGTGACAGATGACCTGCATTAGAGGTGGTCACAGACAGCGAGCCAGGGAGCCTAGGAGGAGGGGGAAACGGAGGAAATGTTAATGAGTTACACACTAAATGACTTTCACAGAGCCTTTCTCACATACCCGCATGCATCAAGCGGTGATGGGGAGCGGAAAGGACACACATGAAAGAGGGAACGTGGGAGGGAGAGAGTGCGAGAAGGGATAGAGAGAGAGAGTGTGAGAGAAAGAGAGAGAGTGTGAGATAAATTGAGGAAAGAGAGAGGAAAGAGAGACAAGATCTCCAGGCATGGGGGAGGAGTGAGACTTGTTGCGTTGGTGCTTACTCCTCTGGTGATGATCACTCGAGGCAGCTAGTTCACTCTTGAGCGCTAGTCTGCAAACCTGGCTATCTTCCCAGGAGAAGCACACATCAGAACACTGCCGTATCAAACTAACACTGGAAACCCACCACCACGTGGCTTTTTGCGACAACAAGAGTAACAGTTGTAAGTACTATTTTTCCAACCCCCACGAGGAACAAGTGACTTTTTTGTTCTCGCAACTTGTGAACACATTTGGAACTTCATTCACATGTTCCATCCGGTACAGAAATCACTTCCGTTTATCTGAGATCGGCACTCATTTAATGAGGGGACTACACAGAGAAGCGTTGTAAACAACCAAGATGACATTTCTTTGCTCTGATTGGTCGTATCCTTCCAATTCCATCCAATTGCCTCCAGAGGCATTTTGGTCTGGTAACGTCCTTTGGATGTCGAAAATAAACTGGTCCCAGACTAATAACCATTTGCTAATTGGTCTGGCCATGCCAGGCTAATCGTCTTGGGTTTGGTTAATGAGACAGTGCTACGCAACACTGTCCAGGTTTTCCTCACAATCACAGATGTTGGTGCTGCATTCCTGCTCTTTAAGCTGGCAGAATTTTTGGGGTGTGAAAACATTTAATGTCAAGTGAATGTCCTCAGAGTAACGTCTACTTCAGGCTGACTGCTAACCATCACTTCAAGTGGCACTGGGAAAAGGAGACACATGGGTCTCTCACCAGACTATGGAGCAAGAGGTCACGGGTTCGAATCCCCCACCTGCAAGTCGCTTTGGATCAAAACATTTACATTTACAATTAGTCATTTAGCAGACACTCTGATCCAGAGCGACTTACAGTAAGTACAGGGACATTCTCCCCAAGGCAAGTAGCGTGAAATGCCTTGCCCAAGGACACGTCATTTCACGGCAAGGAATCGAACCTGCAACCTTCTGGTTAATAGCCCTACTCCCTAACCGCTCAGCCACCTGACCCCCGACAAATGTCCGATAAAGGCGTTGACTCATCACTAGTGCCTGACGCTAATGGTAGCACATTTGCTAGCGTTAAACTGTCTCCACAACACTAACATCTGGCGGAGAAAAGATCATCAGGGAAAACGTAATAATCATGAAGCCAATGAACCGTTCGCGTCGAAAGAGCAGCATCTATGGGGCAGAATCAAAGTGTGATGCAGTTATTTAGAGCAGGTGTTGTTTGTAGACGGCTGAAATTGCAGAGCTCCAAAATTGCCCCGACTGCGGCAAAGAGGTAGTGAAGGGTAATGAGAGTGCTCTCTTATCGACGAAATGCTGGATGATCTAGTCTGCCATTACATCTGGCCCTTAAAGGACATGAAAGGTAGGAGAGCACGTGAATCATCTTCTAATTAGGCAGCCATGGTCTGGAGTGGAACGTCAATAATAGCCCTAGGTGTACTCAGAGGGGCGGCCGAAGCAGAGATCTCTGGTGGGCCTCTGGCCTAACGTGTTTTATTTACCTCAAACAGACAAAAGTATTCAGTAAACTATATGAACGTGTTCATTTATTTTTTTGTTTTATGATGCAATGTACATGAAATGCATTTGAGCTTTTCCAATGCTTTTCCTGTATGTCTTTACCTGTTACTGTTGCTTTTGACAAGGAGTTTACAGTGAAACTCTTGTCTTTAAACGTCTGAATGTTTTCTTTATTTATTCCTATGGCACGTGGGAGTAGAAGTATTTTTATTTTTGTCTTAGCAAGACAGGGACACAGACAGTCGTTTGAAAACAGCTCAAGTATATAGTCAAATAGAACAGATCCTACAGGATTTCAAATCTTTGTTTTATTTGTCTTTTGAAACCTTTTTTTTTTTAAATGTTGTTCTGAAATCCAACCCACACCCACAAATGCACACACACAACATGCACACTCACAAACACAACCTCTGCATAATACATCTGCATGATTTATGATAAGGCACAAACCTACTTTTTCACAAGGTTCTGTACGGGTGATATCTGTCATTACTGGCTTCTCGCATTCACACACTTTTTCTTCTCACCATTAGTTCTACCCTCCAATGCAATCATGGCCTAATCACTGTCCAACCCAAAAACATATGTTTTATGTTTAATGTATTTTCTTTTTTTTGGAATGCAGGGGAAAGAGAAAGAAGACAAGCAGGAAATGGCCAGAGCCTTAACGGCTACCCACTCTTACCTAGTGAGCAACTGGACGCCCCTATTCAATATGTCTTCAAGCACTTCTCCATTTAAAAGCCTTCCCCTTGGCAGGCCTTCCTTCTCCTAGACTGACCCCAAACAATCCCACTGGAACCCGACGTCCTCTCTGAAGGAACTGACCATGAAAGAGCTCAGGAACGAGGCCCTGACCTCGACATTCACGGCAGAGCGATCACTCTCCTGGGCTGTTAGGGGAATCATGACCAGAACGTCTGATAGGAAAACAAATACCCCGTCTGCTGGCCAGCCAGCCAGCCAGCCAAGCAACCCTGTCAACCAGCCAGTATTATCTCCCAGATAAGTGGAAGTCCATTTGAAAACGGATAAATCCTCTCACATTATCTCCCACCACTATTTAGGTTGAAATTAGAGTGTGCTCTAACTCTAAGAGACAGAGGAAGCGGGGGCAGGGATAGAGATAGAGGCATAAAAAAAGAGAAAGAGAGAGAGAGAGAGATAGAGAGACAGAGAGACAGAGAGACAGAGAGACATAGAGAGAGAGAGAGAGAGAGAGAGAGAGAGAGAGAGAGAGAGAGAGAGAGGGGAAGACAAGGCCAAGAATGGCCCTTGATGAAGTTGTGAGATAAAACCCCTTGGCATGGACGCTGGCACCCAGGCGGCAGCAGCAAGTCGGAAAGCAACCAGGTTCAACCGCTTTGCACCCAAACCCAGCA
Source organism: Hypomesus transpacificus (assembly GCF_021917145.1). Lineage (NCBI taxonomy): Eukaryota > Metazoa > Chordata > Actinopteri > Osmeriformes > Osmeridae > Hypomesus > Hypomesus transpacificus. The sequence continues at coordinate 6,885,907 of NC_061085.1, forward strand.
GGGCTCCCAGCTGTGCAGCGGCCAGACACAGCAGCTCGGATCGGAAGGGGAAAGCACTCACTGGTATGACGTTCCATCGTCCTCAAGGCGGAGGAAGGTTGGCAAAGCGTCCTCACGGTTCGGGTGTGAACCTCCCACTCCTGACTGTCCAGGAACAACGGCTGGCTCTGGTGAGATCCACCTTATTTATGTGGAGCGAGACTCAGTGGACAGAAGCGCAACATTATGGGATGCTGAGAGTCTCAGGTCAAGATTATTTCAATCTAGAGACACGATAACGATACCATGACTGAGATATTCAGTGTCTAATTATACGTTTCTTTGATTCAGAACCCATAGGTTTATGGGCAGAAAGAACATGTTCAAGTTTGTTAAGCTCAGACGAAAATGCCCCAGAATCTCATTTGGATGAATTTGACCCTAGTGATTGGATCTAGGAAAGTCAAGGGCAGTTCTTGTGAAGATCTCTAAGCTTTGAAGTATAAGCCCAGAGGCCTGTGCTTGTTCATTAAGGTGAGGGATATACATTTTTTATGGTCAACAGGGCTGTGTCTCTATGGAGCTTGTTTGATGTGCATCAGATATTTTTCAGCTTTTGGACCGTAATGTTCAGAGGGTCAGGGCACGGAACTGTAGGGTTGGAATTTTAGATGAATGATCTGAACGCCACACTTTGTACCAAACCCTGATACATGATGACCTCCAAAACGTAATACTCACTGCAATTGAGGTGTATCAACACCGAGAGGGTGGAAGAAACATGTACCTTCGATCGTGTCTCCGATGGTGGGTATCCTTCCACATTTGGAGCTCAGTGGTTAGAGCACTGGACTGGAGGTCCGCAGGTCGCAGGTTTGCACCATCGCACCATTAAAGAAACGGCTGGATCTGTTTATCCAACCGATGACTGAAGAATCCTACAGATCCGGGGGATGGTTGATGAGAAACACGGCAGACTCTGAGATACATGCCATGTTTACAGGCCTCAGGTCTGTCGCAGGGTTCTTTTTTATGTCTGACTTTATTGTAAGAATAAGAAGCGTAACTCTGAGAGACAAGCCTGGAATCGTCAAGGTTACGCTGAGGTTTTCTTTGAAAATGTTCTCTCTGAGACAATTTAAAACTCTCCTCCTGTAACTAATCCATGAAATAAGAAATATCCAGACAATCTCCTACCTGAAAGAGCTGCATGAATGTGTGTGTGTGGGTTGTGTGCGCTTTGGTTTGTGGTTGTGTGTGTGTCATGTTCCTGTGTGTGTGTGTCTCTGTGTGAATATGAGCAGTAACCAGAGTTACTCATCTGGTGTAACACGTCAGGATTCAGCAGGCAGTAGTACATCTCCAAAACAAGGGAGATTGTTTGGCGCAGTTAGGATCCAATAGGTTCATTCAGTGAGAGAAACCGGAGCTGTATATCACGTAAAAGTCCAAACAAATCGACTAATCTTGTTTTGGCGCCTGGTGTTGTGATTATATAGCCATGTGGGTTCATCAAACAAAGTAGGAAACTTTGGAAGGTTTTGCTGAACTCTGCGGAGGTGAGATGCCCTTTGTGGACACACTATTGAGTGGCATCTGTCAGCTATTTACAGAACACTCCTTGTATTCTCGAGGCGGTCGTTTGGGAAATAAGCGCAACTCATTCTTCTCACGCAGGAGTTTTCTCAAGTTCAAGAGGTCCTGGTAATTATCCTTCTTTGCAGAGAATTCTAATTTACTTTCGTTCTGGCACTGCAGTAAAAATGAGCACGGACCAAAATCCGACGATGGAAAACGGTTCTTTTGTTCGTCTCCGGAGAGCGGTACGCAGATGTTAATTACTAATGAAGTACACAACAGGGATTTCAAGCTGAAGGTCGATTGAATTAAAAAAGATGAACGAAAACTTAAATAGGAAAATGAGCAGTTGTTATTTAAACTCACAATAAGATGAATATAATGAATGTAACATTATTGATTTAATTAAGATTATGAGCCCTTTCAAAAAGACTGAGGGCAATGTAAGGACATGTTTCCAGCACATGACCTTAGCAGGTAAAGTGAATCATTGTCTCCACATGAGACTGATTATGACTGTTTAAGGAGTAGGCTAGGGGTGAGTTACGTCTCATGATTATCCTGGAAAGTGTCTTGCAGTGCGTTGTTCATTGGGGTGGTCTCTGTCTCCGCCCGCCTTTCTCTGACGCGTCAGTAAGAGGAGTCCGTTCGAAAGGCTGCCTTCACTACCTCTGCCCAACATCAAAGCTCCCCTCGGGACCCGGAAAGATCACTAATTAGATTAGGCCAACAGTAAGGAGACAATCTGACAACTGATGAAATGTATATCGAGTTGGGGGGGGAGGGGAGGGAGGGGGCAGGGTCATGCTGACAACATCAACTCATTAAATGCACTTTTATTTTTGTTTATTTTGTACATTTCCTACAAGCTTTCTTTGTTTTTTATAAAAGCTGCTATCCCACTGTTGTTCCAAATGTTGTTTTGGCAACTTCCATGTAAAATTACCCAGTTAATAATTCCTTCATTCCTTGTGGGATTTGAACAGTCTAATTAGAATGTCAGATAAGCGGAGTTTGACGATTATGTGCCTACGGAAACCAAATGAAATGGACTCAAAATGGAAGACAAACAAATCTAATCCTTGAACACAGTTTTCTAATCACAATGACTTGAACACAGGCTTACTAGGAAAAGTGGATAGATAGGCCTACAATAACATGGTCATAGTAAACTGTCCTGTCACATTCCCCTGAATGCCAACTCTGGTCATTGAGTACAACTGTGATAACTAAGGAAAGATCTCAAGAAAATAAAAGGGACAAATAAGGAGGTTATGTGTTAGATATGTGAATGGTTAACTTCTACATATAGAATTAGGATGAACACATAAAGAGCATATTAAGAATATCCAGAGAGACAATTTATTGGTGACCCCTGAAGTGGACAGGTTTTGGACTAGTAACTTAGCAACAAGCAACCATACTTCCTTTTTATAGCCATTTCATTTGTCCAATAGAGGACATCCTTTATATAACAAAATGTAAATGACCTCAGAAATAGCTATGTAATTCTAGTTAGTTCATCAAGTAATTGACAGAACAGTAATAGACAGGAAAAAACTACAGTTGTGACATTTCTTTCCCAGTGTTACTAGTCATGTTGGCTGAGATGTGGAAAACGTGTCTCATTTGTCCAGTCCTGCAAGAGTATTTTGGGGGATTGTGCCTGCGCACTAAAGACAAACAATTAGTCTTGAGACAGCAAGACAGTCTTCTAGATGCAAAATGGAGCATTCCACATCTTACCTGGACTCATTTGTTCGGTTCTTCAGGCATGTTTCTGGGTGACTTGGGCCTGTTTGTTGAGTCAGCACGACTACAGGCCAACTCGTTTAAAATTCATCATCTGCAACGAGCTGCATTTGGACTACGGAGCATGAATACGTTTTAATATCAATATGGTTACCTTCAATTAATTTGGGGTCTTTTACAAAACGCTTGTGAGACGGCAAACAATCATTTCATTTCACGCAATACCTTTTGACTGTTTTTCTGAGTGCTTTGACTGCAAGGTTGACTGCTCTCCTTTTAAAGCAAGCGCGTCAGCAGTTTCAAAAGGGAGAGATGAATCGCAAAAGCCACATGAATGCTAAACATGTCTTCCCCTACGGACAAAGATCGCATGGGTCATCGTCCATAGCCGAAGGTGCATGTGCTTTAGTCATTCCATATGAATTGGACAAACTAAATCTACCTTCTCCAAGGGCACAGATTCGTCAACGTTGGTAAACAGATACACGCATGATACAGTCCCTACTTGGTTGAACGCTTGTTTTAAATCGATGTCTTGAGCATTTGATTGTTTTTCATTGTGTCATTCATTGCTTACAACACGGCTATCACTGTTCACTTTACATTCTCTACGCAAGTTCCAGTGATAAGGTGTATGTTGTGATGGTGGAAAAGGTGCCCATCCGGATCAGATTGAAGACTTCATACTCGGTGCTTCATGGAGACAGTCCCCTCCTACCACTGGCTAACTCTGTGGTGACTAACCTGATTCAATCCGACAGCTTTCAGATAATCTTTCCATCACGGCAAATAGAAGAAGGAAAAAACGAGGCTATGAATTTAAAGCAATCCTCGATTTCAGCTGCCACAAAATTAGTCATAGAAATCTTTTCCATCTCATCCACTTCATGCTAGCCTTTTTTAATCTCGTGTGCCCCCAGCAGCTTTGCAAAATGTGCATTTCTCAAATATAAATCCAATTGATCATTAGTTGCCGAATGTTGTCTGAGTCTACAAACACTTATGGAAGTTTGGTCAAACTCTGATGTGTGAAATTATGCATTTTAATCACATCAGAGTTCATTTGACAAAGACTGCATCGAATCTTCACAGTTCACGTCCTGTTTTCGTAACAGTTGCAGACTGTCTTTTGCGTGACTGAGTGGTGCTGTGACTCATCCATCCTGAATGAAGGGAAACATAATTTCTCCCAGACCAGAGAAGGATGAGGAGAATAATGAACAAGGCTCCACAGGAAGTGTTACGAGAGCCATGAAGGAACCACATCAGTGGTCACTCAGTTTGGCTAACAAACATGTTTTAAGTAGGTAAACGTCATCAAATCTTCAACCAACCAGGAGCCAACACTTCCTGATAACCAACTATCTGCCTGCCTCGCCCACAATGATCCGCTAAAATGGAAAAATACAGTTTGCTTTTCCTCAGATATATAGCCATGGGAATTCTTGTGGCTCATAAATATATGTAATTTTAACAAACATGTATTGTCCCCTGGAGCACTAAGGATGTAGGATATTTTACAAAGTAGAGCCAAGTAATTTATAAACCTCTCTGCTTGTGTTCCATGGCAACAATTTAGGCAGATACTAACACTGACACCGTGCCCCTGGCAATGCAAGGGAAGTTGGTGATAATGCTTCTCTGGTATTGACTGGAATCTCTTTATTTCACGCAATCTTTCCAGCTCTGCTGTTTGTGAAGATTGAAGTTCTTTTGTACGACAGTGTTGCTGGTTCGAATGCTTGTTGGTTAACTTTAAAACTTTGAGTTAACTTTCGTTAACTCATTAAAACTGGACTTGGTTGTGCCCCTTTTCCTGCAGGTCTCTCCTTAAAACAGAGTGGAAGGATGTAGGAGCTGGTGAGATTTACACTTAAGTGTATGTAGAGTATAGTAGCTCAAGGGGAGGGTATAGCTGAGTGGTGACTGCGGACCAAGAGGTCACAGGTTCAAATCCCCACTGTACACTGCTTTGGATAAAAAAATGAATACATTACATTATCTAGAGTACAATTACAGCTTTGCAAAACACCGCCACTATGAACCCTGCTTGAGTCTGGGCTTCATTACCGAAACATTCAACAGAATCAGATATACACCTTGAGGCTTTTACGTCGTTAGGATTCTTGGGGAGAATAATTACATTATGTGATCACAGATTTGAAGAACTAGGGTATAATCTGAGGGTAGGCCTTCTCCACTTTCTGTCCTCACTCACTCATACACACACACACACACACTCGCTCACTCGCACACACGCTCAGTCACTCACACACACACACACACACACTCACTCACACACTCACACACTCACACACTCACACACTCACACTCACACACTCACACACTCACACACTCACACACTCACACACACACACACACACACACACACACACACACACACACACACACACACACTCACTCACTCACTCACTCACTCACTCACTCACTCACTCACTCACGCAAAGGAACAGGGATACAGTGTTTTCAGCCAAAGATGAGCGTGACATGAATAAAGGAACAGTTCTCGGTGGAACAGCTCCCCTGCTGGCCCCTCCTCACGTTCACAACACAGCACCAATTTCTGCAGCCTCAGAATCAGGCTGCCACAAACAGGTCATGGCTAATTACCATTCACAGAGACGAGGACTAAATAATACATATAGAAATGTGCTTATATAACAACCAACCGGGACAACTCTCTCTCTGAAAGATGTAGCCTAAAACAACCTGAGGAAAAACAAACCACATATAGCACAGAGACCTGGGTATTGTTGATGCATGAAGCGTAAAACACACGTCAGTGAGCTGGATTCTGACATTTGACGTTTCTTTCGTCTCACAGACGCTCTTATCCGAAGTGACGGTCAAATACTGTCGAGAAAGTCCAGCAGAAGATCAGGGATCAGTTGTGTGTGGCTCACACAGTGTTTCAGTGGTCAGAGTCAAGGAAAGGTCTGACTTTTTCCAGACCCATTTACGAGGCCTTCTTGACCTCACCGAGTTTGCATCGTTCATAATACAGTAGTACGTGATGGTGTTTGGTGGTGCTGAGTATTGATTCCGTTTTTTCCTCTCCACCTCGTTCTCTCCAGGCCGTTGATCCAGGATGTGTCTGGTAATCTGCTCTTTATAGAGACTCCTTCAGTACCAGCAAGGGGATCACAGAAACCACAGACGTAGGCTCCCAAATCAGGCCGGCTCTTACCGGGAAATCAATTCCCCGGGTATGGGTTTGCATGCGAGACGGCGTTAAGCAGTTGAGACCCGAGCCGGAATCATATCACAAACGCTCCACACGCTCGTTTAATGTCACCTTGTCGTGAAAGCGTTGCCGCGGCGACCCCCTGTTCTGGCCACGACACATTCCTGCCGTGGGCTTGCGGTGTGTGTAAAACAACATTGTTTCCTGAAATAAACCCAGGCCGTGTCTGTAACTGAGCAGGGCCAGAGACCTAACGACAATCGAGTGTGCAGCCTACACACCTGTGACTCACAGCAGGCAGACTTCAGTGGTGACTTAAGCTAATGTGACACGCTAGCCAACGCCTCTCACAACCCCCTACCGTCACATGAACCACCTTCCCCTCCTCCCTAACCTGCATGGACCACCTTCTTCTCCTCCCTAACCTGCATGGACCACCTTCCCCTCCTCCCTAACCTGCATGGACCACCTTCCCCTCCTCCCTAACCTGCATGGACCACCTTCCCCTCCTCCCTAACCTGCATGGACCACCTTCCCCTCCTCCCTAACCTGCATGGACCACCTTCCCCTCCTCCCTAACCTGCATGGACCACCTTCCCCTCCTCCCTAACCTGCATGGACCACCTTCCCCTCCTCCCTAACCTGCATGGACCACCCCCAAAATAAAATAGGATAAAAGACAGCGGTGTCGTTTCAAGCTAATGTCATCTGATTCGCGTTTATTTGCAGGTAGAGTCAACTGGACTACTAGGAGGACAATAAGCGTACTCCAGTACGAAACACATCAGACGTGGACATGTTTGGGTTCAGACGGCTGTCCACAGTATTTCTTCAGACTGTAAGCCCACCTGCAAATCAGTCCACACATCCATGGCATCTCTCCGGCTGTGTTGGGTTTTTCGTCGAAAACACCCCAACTACGATTTGATGGGGAAAAGACACGAAAGAGGTTTGCATTTTTAGGGGGGTGACGGAAGGAAAGGTCCTTCTCCTCCAGTGCTGCTCCTGCCTCAGCCTGCCTCGGCCTGCCTCGGCCTGCCTCGGCCTGCCTCGGCCTGCCTCAGCCTGCCTCAGCCTGCCTCTTCTACTGATGTCCCTGTCCATCACCATCAGGGGAATATGTTGTCTTCTGCATATATGTGAATACATAAACCCGTCTGGAGAGAGATTTGTTTTGTTGCGGAGGGTTGAGGAAAGGAGGAGCAGTCAGCACTGTGGGGGATGGGGGCTTCCAATTATCTGCTCCAGTAAGTTTGCTTTTCGTAACTCAGAGAGAGAGAGAGAGAGAGAGAGAGAGAGAGAGAGAGAGAGAGAGAGAGAGAGAGAGAGAGAGAAAGAGAGAGAGGTGCGATAACAAAAGAGAAAGAGAGGCGTGGCAAGAGAAAGAAGAAATGGAAAGCAGCAACAAAAAAAAGAGAGAAAGTGAGCGAGAGGGAAAGAGAGGGATTGAAAAAGGAGAGAGAGAGAGAGAGAGAGAGAGAGAGAGAGAGAGAGAAAGAGGTCGCAAAAAAAGAGATACACTTTCCTAACGTTCATTCAAAATTGAATTAAAGCGATTTGCTTATAATGGGACTCATGCACTTCAGAGGTTTGATAATGTGAGGGAAAACGCTGGAACTTTAAAACTGCTGATAAACTAGCCTCAAGCTACCATGGGAAGATATCCTCTCCCATTCTGGATGGTTCTGATGGTTCGGGGGCAGTACAGCCTAAGTCCTATCCTTTCTCACAGACAGAGTTCAGCCTGCCATCTAGTCCTTCACTTCACAGTCTATTAGCTTCTTCTGCACTCATTCTTTCACGATTTCCAACCCAGGATATGTCCCTCTTCGGCTGCCGTACCCCCTGGTTAGACCTGTGTCTGTGTACTCAAACAATTCCACCGTGGTTCTGACAGCATCCAGTCTCCACCCTGTGTACAAGTATGACAGCTTCCACAAACTCGCAGTGTTCTGTCGCTCCCAAACCAGGGGAGTCCAACCGACAGCCAATCAATACGACAACTCTTCGCTGATGTTCCAGAACAGATGGCGCGGATCCCGATACAACTGTTTGGAGTCCATCTGAGCCGTCCTAACGGAGCTTGACTCGTAGGTTGGATAGCGGAGCGCTTCTAAAACAGCTCATCGAGGCCCTGCATGAGCTTCTCGTGCAGTCTGTTGTCAGCTGCAGGTAAGGCTCTCAGGATCTCAGAGAGACAGCTCCGTTTGGCTCCCTGCAGCTCATTTGCGCCACAGATGTAATGAGGTTTGGAAAAATGAGGAACATCTACCAATGGCCTCAAGGTAAAACCTGCTTGTTGATCACGAGAGTGGCTCCGGCCAATGCAGAAACGCCACACTGAGGTCATCACCAGTGTTACTGGCTACAAAACGTAACTATGCGAGGAGCTATATTTCACTAATGAGATAAATAACGCAGCTATTTGTCTCTGGTCTGGCCTGCAGCGCTGCGGCCCGACTCGAGAGATGGGAACTCTGAGGTGCAGCGACAGAATGAGGACTGTAATTGTTTGTTTACATCAAAACCACACACACACACACTGACCAACACACACTGACCCACTGTAATGGAAATGTTGGTCATATGCATAGATGTATGTGTATGAAATCTATAATCTTCTATGTTCATTGGTAAGAGACAGGAAGGCAAGATAATTAAGTTGAGTTCAAAGGAATGTGAGGTGCTGATGGCTCTGTGGGCAGCTTGCCCTGGGGGATGGGTGAAGCATCTTATATGGCCTTCTGTCCTCTGGTTACTGTAAGGGGTCAATGAGATAGTTGCTCTGAACTTTGGCTAGAAGGACTGTGTCCTGTTTCATTGTTTGTGTTAATTAAAAGTATTGTTTGAAGATGGTCACACAAAGGACAGTTGACCATTTGACTGGTCAACCCCTGTGGCTTTATTATCTACTGCTCTGGAGAGAGCTGTGACATCAAAGAACTTTGGGACACTGGACACTTGGTATTGTGTTAAGCTGTCACTAAGTTGAGTTAGCCAATCACAGAGTTTGCTACATTGATGGATTGACCTTATAGAATGCCATTTGATCTTAAGTTTATATAAGGCAGTGCATGTGTGCTGGCTGATCATCACTCCTGCGAACGACCTGTGTGGATGGCACACCTCCTTCGCTGTGATTGATCAGCAAAGCTTTGTTTATGTAATTGTATAGTCTAATAAATTGTATTAAAACCATATCCCTTGACTATTCAGATCTACACAGTGCCACTCGAATTCTTCCTTTACACTTGGTGCCGGAACTCGGAATCCTCGTCTGCTCAGCGTTTAACAGACTTCTCCCTCTGATGGCGATTTGATCAATCCGGCTGGAACAGCTGCCTTAACCTCCAAAATTTTTCGGAGACAGCGGGGCCGATTCTAGGGGAGTTTTACTGGTTGCGCTGTTGCTGACGCGGGGTCTTAAAGGAACAGGTGAGATATTCTTTTTGGTCACTGTGTGATATTGAATTGTCTAAATATGGTTTTAGGCTATTGCCAATAATTCGGTTAGGTTAATTGGGAGGGCAGAGGCCGGAGGAAAACTTTGTCCTGTACTGTTGAAGTCCGTACAAATTAGGAAACGTTTGGAACGTTTGTCCTGTTACGTTAAAGTCGTACGAAAGCATGCAGGGTTGCGTTGACGAACGCACAAAGGGTCATAAGTCACATGTGATATCGTGTTATGTGTCTTAAAGTCCCTGGGTCAGGAATTGTATTGAGTTCTGAGTCCCTAGAAGAGGTTTAAGTCCTTTTCCGGTATTGGGTTAGAGTCCCTGGGTTAGAGTCCCTGAAGAAAGAGTAACCAGCTGAGTGTTAAAAAAAAAAAAAAAAAAAAGGTTAGGAAGTGTCCTATGAAATTTCAAAGTGAGTTTGTAAACGCGCGTGTTCATTTTTGTTTTACTTGCAAGTTATGTTTTTTGAGGTTAAAAGAAGTATGGGTAGTAATTAATGGTGTCAACGTAAAAGCTATATCTACAAATTACAAAAATCAACATTTTTAATTATTTTTTATTTTGGTTTGAACGTTTGTAATTTACGATTGTAGGCTATTCGGTAAGGGTATATGTTCATTGACAAGTTGTGAAATCGGAATTTGAGAGTAAAAAAAAAAAGAAAGGAAGGGGGTAATTGTGTCTTTATGTTCCTTCGTTGGTTATTGTTGGTTCAATGTGTTCAAATACGGATTGTAATTCGAAAATGAATAGGGCTAAAGATGGTCCGGAGGCAGAATTAACCTGCCCAAACATCGATTACATGAAGCAAAAGTATGGTAACGATAGTTTATTGCAAATGCAAATATGGATTGATATATGTGGATTTCGGAGTGTGGGTTCATTTTTTTGTGAAATTATGAAAAGCTTGTGCAGAGAGAAATTGTTACACGATTTGGAAAATAAGAGATGTTCGCTTGGTTGGATGGCTTTTCAGAATTGGATGGAGGCAGGTAGAGTCAAAGAGAAATAGATATTAGAACAGATAGTGTGGGGAAATTTTCATCTATTTCCACACAGATTCACGATTCAAATTGCATGGCTGTTCCGCAGACAAACTTTGCGTATTCATCCGTAGACCGTAGTGGTTAGCGGGTGGATGCGCAGGCGCATTAGGTCTTGCTGGCTAAGCGAGAAGAAACTGAGGTCAGACGTTTGTCTTATGACTGAAATGTTTTCTGACAGACGGTTGTCTAAGATAAGTCAAGAAAGCAGGATCCTGGAATTTGTTTATAGATTTGCTTTGGATTCCCGCAAAGATTGCGGCTTGTGCTTTGACTTGCACTATTGCACTATTGCCTATTATTCAAAAGAAGGAGAAGTTAAAGTCCCCTCCGGTACAAAAGGGTTTGAGTCCCTGAACGAGTTTAAGAATGTTATAGGCTTGGGTGGCATTGTTTCTGTCTCGAGGGACAGCACTGAGTTACGATTGATCAAAGTGAATGCAGAACATGTTTAAATGTGGTTGGAAAACATGTAGGAAAGTCGAAGACACAAAGTTAGGCCAACACGATTGGATAGGAGTGGTCAATCTATGTTGAGCACAAAATGTGTGGTTTGATTGGGTGTATTGAGCATTATGGACGTGAATGTACGGAGATGTGTCATCACTGTTGAAAGTTTTCTTGAAATTGGGGGCAAACTCGCAAATTCGTGACCGGAAGTTGAGGTCCGAACTGATGACGAAGGCTTCTATGTTGACACACGTACACAGATGAAACACTTGGGAGAGACTTTGTTATATTCTCTTCAGATTCTTATGGATGTTTATCGGTTATGACATCGTTGGTAGAGGAGTGACGATTGACTTGTTATATTGTTTTACAACTGTGTGTTAACCGATATTTGATGTTAGATTTTACATCTGTCTGATTTGTTTTGAGGATGGAGACAGTCTGTTTTTGAAAATGCTAATGTTAATTCTTTGGCTGAATTCTCCATTTGAAAAGAGGCGCATGCGCTTGAGTCTAGCGGCTCATTCTGCGTGCAGTGGCCCACAACATCATGAGTGATAAAAAAAAAAAAAAAAAAAGAGAAAACAAAAAATACACTCATCTGAAAGAGAATTTGACGTTGAAAATAGAAATGTATTGGTTTGAAACACATGTGTGTTTCTGTTTCTTTGTCAAAGTTAAGAAAATATTGTGAGTTGGCATACTTTTGATTTGGAAATCATGTACAGACCGAGTTTCTATCTTATGAGCTTGATTCGATATTGGATAGTAGGCTATGGCGCTGCTAAATTTCGGTTCTTGGGTCAGATAATTGGTAAAGGCCAGTTTTGGCAACGAAAGCGATATTCATTCGAAGAATTACAATCCAAGGTTATTGAAACGTTTATAGAGTTTTTTTATGTGTTCAAACGGAAATTTCAGTTTATGTTGTTAAAGGAATATTTTTTTGTTTAGGCCTACGTATTGAATTTATCTGGAAATCTTGCTTCGGTTTTGTGTTATGTGAATGAGGTTACTGTAATATCTACATTTGATTGTAACATGTGCGTACTAGATATCCATTGACATGGAAGTAAACGATGGTTTTTATTTTCATTTGTGTGGGAAGTTCACAGATGTGATGGTTGTTTAAAGAAATATGTAAAGGGTTATGAAGACGTGATTAGAAAGGTTGATATGATTTTAGTTCCGTTTTAGGCCAGCCTGTTGAACGAAGTCTGTTACAAATTGTTAGGATAGCTTTGGGATCTGAGAGGAAAAGATCAAAGCTGTGACTTCGTTAGCTAGCTAATGGCTAACAACGAAAACGTGGAGAAAGTGCATTTTGCTGTCCTGACTGAGGAGAGTCCAGGAAGTTGAATTTGCAACTGTGGAAGCGACATTTGTGGCTAACAAATTTACAGACAGATTCAACAGCGATGGCGGCGGGTACAGGCTAGTAAAGGAATTACAGCTTGACATTTGAGATCCAGGATGGGAAGCGTATGACGCATGCGCAGATGTAAATTTGAGAAATTGAGAAAGACGCAAATTTAGAGTAATAGATGATTTTGGAGCGAGTTTTACATAGACTACTAATTTGGTTGCTTTTGAAAATGTTACGTGATGAGTATTTTGATACATTTGTTAACAAGGTTTTTGTTTGTTTGAGTACATTTTATGTGTTAGAAATTCCGAGGAGAAATGGAGAAAGGTGCATGGGGGCTAAAACAGAGTCCCGTTACGTTGAGATTTTACAGAGGTGATAAGTGAAAAGAAGGTAAGCGCCAACCATTTGTGTTGTCAAAAGAAAAAAAGGAAAAGTTTCAGAGTTTTGCTCTGTCCCAGAGCGCTTGTTTGATTCGAGTTTAAAATGCGTGCTGATAGATAAGCTATGTTTATTTGAGTTGATTCATTGAGTAAAACTAAGAGTAAAAGTGAGAAGTGTTACACTAAACCATATACAAACTACAAAATAGTCAAGTTAAATGTTTTCATTTTGGGGTTTTTGGTCCGCCAATTTGAGATTTGAGATCTGTGCATTTCGCATGCTAAGGGTGTTTTGGCTGGTACATATAAGAATATTCAAAGGAGTATTCTGTATTACATGCTTTGATAAGACATTTGAAAAGTTAAAGAACAAGGTTTTGTTTTATGGGGTTATGTTACTTTTGTTAAATTGTGAATTTAAAGGTTTAAAAAGAAAAAGGAACTATGCATATGCTTTGAAGAAGTATATGGGCAAACATTTTAAGTAAAAAAAAAAAGTAAAATCTAAGGTTTTTAAGAGTTTGATAGAGTATTGGATGTAATTTGGTTTTGAAATGAGAAAGAGAAAATTATTACAATGTACTTTTATTTGAGTTTGATTGTAATGTGGTTTTAAGTTTTATTTGGGTGTTTTTATCAGAGCCTGTCACAAGGTTTGGGATGAACAGTTAGGCTGTGATGAGGATGTTTTATTGTGGTATTGATGCATGAAGAGGGTTATTATAACTTTTGGGTTTGAAATGATTTGGGAAGACTCATTATGTCTGATAAATTGTGGTTATGATGGTTTGTGCTAATTAGCCTGTTTTGGACTGCAGCCAAAGCAAGTTATGAAGCTCTACCTATCTAACCTATATAGAAATATACAGGGGGTATACGTTTGGTTAAGATTTATGTTTCATTTTGGAATCATGCAGATTAAATTCTGATTTGGGGTAGTGGATGGTTTTCCTAATGTCTTGGACAAAGAGAGATTTGATTTGGTGAATTTAAATACAGAAAAATAGAAGAGAATCTCAAATATAAAGGTAGTAATTTGAACGGTTCCTAAAGTGTTTTTAAGAAAAGATAATAAGAGATTAAAAGTTGAGGTTATTCTTAATTTGGTTGTTTTCTAAAATAGTTTGATTCTCTAAAGATTGGTTCAAAAGTTGGTTGCTTCAGTGTAAGCTTGTCAATTCATAAAAGGGAAAAGAGTTAAACACATTAGCTGATGGTTAAATACATCATTGGTGTTACATATGAATTTGGGAAAGGTATGGTAACAGGGAGTTTCTTATTTTCACCTGTAGAACAACTTGCTGTATGCAAATGTGGGGTTCACTCTAACAATGATGATTATTTCACAGAGAAATGCTAGTGCTGAAACTAGCTGGAGCAGTTTCTAGACTACCTGCAAGCAATGATGAACTAACTAGAATATGTTTTTGATGTTGACATATGTTTACAGGAAGTGCTGAGATGGTGTTGCCATGTTCTGATAAGCTTAACTTAACAAATTTGGGTTTTACAGGAGTCTTTCGAGGAAAATTGTTGTGTGACTTTGTTGCAATATTTGTCACTGATTCTTTAAGGGAAGCGCAGGCTTCTTAGAGAGGAAGAGATGACGTTTAGTAATTTATGACTGACTGATGACTGACTGATCCAAACAGAAAGTGACTATGGGGGTTTTATGGTTTTATGACTTTAGTGTCAGAAGTTTGGCTCTGTGGTAAGATTGTGGGGGTTTGATGAAATACTGCTAAGTTGAAAATGTTTGACTGTATTTAACCCAGAGTGAGAATTGTGTTTTGTTTGAGTATATTTGACAAGAATTACAGAATGCAGCAGACAAATGGTGGAATGGAGATTTGGACTAATCCACAAGAAAATGCATTTTGGAAAAAGGAAGGATATGAGAATGAAATGGAGGTTGTATGGTCTGCATAACACATTTATCTTGAGATTTTGCTCAGTTAACACATGGAAAGATCATGCCTCTACAGTTTGTGTGATATATTAATTTTAACATACATGGGGATTTGTAATGAATGCATATTCATTTTGTTAGACTCATATGTGGAACAAGTAATATGGGAAAGGGAATTTAACACGTTAAGCTTCACGTTTAAGGTTAGAGAAACTATTTGATTATTGATAGAAGGAGTTTTTTAGAGTTACATTTTGGAGAAGTGATACTGTTTCATGATTGTTGATGATTGATAGAAGAAGTTGTTGGAAGAAGTTTTAGACATTTCAGGCAGATTTGGGCTCAGTGGTCAAGCTTTTGGTAATTTAGATTATTCTTCAATTAGATTTTTCTTTTCTTTGAGGATATATAATGATAATGGGTCACACTTGGTTAAGGAAGTTATTTTTGGAGTTGATAGGAGTCAACATTGTGTCAATTACTTCAGTTGAATGAGAAAATGGGATCTTGAAGATGAAGTCGGACGACAAGAAGTCAGTTAACTTTTTAACTGACCTTTGTGAGTGTGCTTGTTTATCACTGTGCAACCCTTTGTAGTGTACTTTGTGTGAGATTCACAGGCAGGTGGAGGTTATTCTTCTTCCGGTGACTGGACCGCTGCATGATTTGATACCAGGGGACTGGATCGTGGTGAAGGACCTGAAACGCAAGTCCTGGTACCATACCAGATTCTCCTGACGACTAATTCGGCGGTTAGGATCGAGGGGAGAGCAACGTGGATACACGCTAACCATTGCGAGCGTGCGCCTTGCCTGGAGACGGAAGGAGAGGATGCGCGTTCTGCGTAGTACCAAGGAAAACTCAGAGTCTGTGCGCATAGTGCAGTTCTTTGAAAGTTGCTGTGAACAATTTGATCGTCGTTTGCAATTGGTTCGACTAGACTACACTGCCGAAAGAAGATTGCCTATAGCCAACTGAAGATGGAAGAAGAGGTCAATGTGAATGATAGTATGAAATCAGATTTACAGAAGAAGATATTAATGTGTTTGCTTCTTATGTTCTAAATATAAGGGTATGTTTAGATTGATGGGAATACATTTGCTTTATGTATGTTTGTATTCGGTGTGGACGCTTTTTTACTGAGTTGCATTGCATACTTATGTGGATGTTTGATTTTGATTTTTCTCAATGCACTGTTTGAGTTATGGTGTTGTTTTAAAAAAAAAAAGAATGGAAATGTAATGGAAATGTTGGTCATATGCATAGATGTATGTGTATGAAATCTATAATCTTCTATGTTCATTGGTAAGAGACAGGAAGGCAAGATAATTAAGTTGAGTTCAAAGGAATGTGAGGTGCTGATGGCTCTGTGGGCAGCTTGCCCTGGGGGATGGGTGAAGCATCTTATATGGCCTTCTGTCCTCTGGTTACTGTAAGGGGTCAATGAGATAGTTGCTCTGAACTTTGGCTAGAAGGACTGTGTCCTGTTTCATTGTTTGTGTTAATTAAAAGTATTGTTTGAAGATGGTCACACAAAGGACAGTTGACCATTTGACTGGTCAACCCCTGTGGCTTTATTATCTACTGCTCTGGAGAGAGCTGTGACATCAAAGAACTTTGGGACACTGGACACTTGGTATTGTGTTAAGCTGTCACTAAGTTGAGTTAGCCAATCACAGAGTTTGCTACATTGATGGATTGACCTTATAGAATGCCATTTGATCTTAAGTTTATATAAGGCAGTGCATGTGTGCTGGCTGATCATCACTCCTGCGAACGACCTGTGTGGATGGCACACCTCCTTCGCTGTGATTGATCAGCAAAGCTTTGTTTATGTAATTGTATAGTCTAATAAATTGTATTAAAACCATATCCCTTGACTATTCAGATCTACACAGTGCCACTCGAATTCTTCCTTTACACCACGCACACACACACACACACACACACTGACCAACACACACTGACCAACACACATTGACACAAACACACACTGTCCAACACACAAAGACACACACTGACCAACACACACTGAGACAAACACACACTGGCCAACACACACACACACTAACCAACACTGACACAAACAGCACCGTATTTGTCCTACGGCACTCTCAGGTTTCTCAAATATTTTCCGTCATCGGACCACATGATTCATTTTCAAGTCGCACCCAGCCTTGTTTGTGTCCCGAGGTTCATTAGGTCGCTGTGACGACGGGAGGGGGCCGATCATTCGTCAGCCCCTCAGGGCTCCATACCGTCGTGGGAAACACGCATCAAGGTTTGCCATTTGAGGTGTCAACAAGGCTTGACGTCAACGAGCGGGAAAAATGACACAGCAGAGTTCCGCAGTTCAGTCACCTGACCTGTCCGGTCAACGAGACTCGTTACCGTGACGACCCGTGTGAGATGACAGTCAGAGATGGCACGGTCGGAAATGGATCCTGGATCTGTGCTACTGCATTGAGGCTCCACTGGGTAACTGGGTTTAGTGATGGAATTTGATCACCAACCCACCCTTTCAATCCCTTGAGAGATAACGTTATGGGACAGGTGGAGAGAGTTGGTTCAAAGGGCATCAATTAGATTAAACATTCACATATAATTTTTATTTAGGGGACATTGTATGGCGAAAGCCCAGGGCTGAGGCCTGGTTTTGATTAGAAACTTCGGAACTGGGATATCTAGCATCGACGAAGACTTGGGGGAGGGGTGGGGGACGTGGCGAGGGGTGGGGGACGTGGCGAGGGGGGGGGGGGGCATTCGAAGAACTCGAAGAGAATTGGAAAATGGATGGAGAAATGAAAGATGGCCTCCGTGGCCTCATAATGGCTTGACGTTCCAGGCCGGCTACGGCAGGAAAGACAGGAAACTAACTCACAGGCTCCCGGGAAGCTGAGTAGGCGCGCCCGCCGCACCCCAGCCCTCCCAGGAAGGGCTTCACCTTCAGGGCTGATCTATTGCATGCACACTGGCGGTAGTCATGCATGTCATTACCCTGCGTGTGGAGGGGTTTTATCGGCCAGTGTTTTCCCCTCGGGGGACAACAAAGCCAGCGTCCCCGTGGGAGTCGAGCAAGGTGTTGGTAGCCCTTACTGGTGTCCTGGTCCGAAAATGCAGATTAGCAGAGGAAACGACTGCTGAGTTACGAGACAGGAAAGGGAACGTTGTGAAAGTGGGATCTCTTCAACGTCTCAGTTAGGGCGTAGTTAGGTGTAGTTAGGCAGATGGATACATAGGGGCGGATCGTCGAGTCCTGCAGCAGGAAGTCTGGCATGGTTTTGCTGACTGGTGGAGCAGTAAGTAGATATCCAATGATGGGATGCTGTGGTACAAAGAGGTATGAATCATCCCAGGGCCTGTTCCTCTTCTATCAGTGTTATAAATAACCACGTGTGCCGGACACTGAGACAGGCGCTACTTTCTTGACAGGGACATTTAAGGCAGAAATAGATGGTTCTAAATAGCTTGAAAATAAATTGGCCCCAAAGGCTACTGGATGGGAGTTGAATCTGACACTCGACTCCGAAGCCTGGTTCCACGCGAGTACAGGACACCATGTACAGGGCACAACGTCACCCCCGAGCTAAACCTCAAACAGCCGAAGAAACTTGTTCTTCTGTTGATTGCACAATGACTCAAATTCTATCTCATTACCTGCATCGACTGCACAATCCATTTCCATTGGGGGCATTTGTGAACATTTGGCCTGGGTGATGCGGGCGATGACCAATTTGCCTGCCTCTCGCCGCTATCGACGACATCAATTCTCGGCGGAGTCAATCTGTATTGTTTCATCAAACGTGCCCGGGAACAACAGCGCCCATTAATCCAGCACAAACATGCTGAACATCCTGTTTTAACGCGGCAAGGTTTCACCCCCGCGCTGCTTTTAGTCAATGCGTATTTGATCAAGTGTGCGATGCCCATGCCGTCCGATTAATCCTTGCCACCTTCCCCGGTCCCTGTGTTCGGCCCACTGGTATCCTGCCATCCCTGTGTGGCCTGTGGACTGACAGCAACATAAGTCATTGGCTGCATTAAAAACACATTAGGCCAGGGGATGGAATTAAAGATTCCCTTATCTGACAGAGGGTGCCTGCTTTGAAACCAGTCAGAGCCCCCCCCCCCCCCCCACCCCCCTTCCATCTCCAGGCATCACCCTTGCCCTTCTGACAACTGTGTGACTTATGGACTCCCCGAATGCACTCCCAAGCACTTTTAAGAGAGCACAGGCAGCGTGAATATATTGAATTCATGAGATGTAAGAGGAATGCTGCGCGCGCTCTCTCTTCCCTTATTCCTTTTATGCCGCAAAAAAAACCCCGAAATGGATGGAGAAGGAGCAAGATGGCAAAAGAGAGATGATGCTACACAGTAGGCATGGAAACAAGATGTTGCGATTGTCCACGTCCTGTTGGGTTGGCTAACTGTTCCCAAGCCAAGTCTGCAGTTCAGTTCGCTGTTTGACGACACACAAACTCAGTTATTCAATTGAAAGAGTTAAAAGGATAATCTGCCCTGTTCAGCCAAGTAAGCACATTGGCCCATCTCCACAGCAAACACATCTGGTTGCTGATTCCTAGTATCCATTGTGCGGTATTGACTCACCTCAATGAGAAGTGTAAATTGGGATTGCAAATGACAGGTTACATAGGCTTTGTTTCTAACGGGCCAAACGCAATTCTGCTGCAAGCTATTTACTCTCAAACAAAGACCTAATGAGCATATAATGAACAAAACAAACCGACCATGTAATTAAGACAATAGCTAGCCAACCAAAACCGACCCTATCCAAACGGTTTACTTTGGGAAGCAAACGTGATCGCCCTGGTGAGACGCAAACACTAAATCAAATCACAAGTTGCATAATAGTTTACAAATGTCAACTGGTAGAACAACTTAGAACTGTACAACTTTCACGGAACTTGATATCAATTCTGTGAATACATGGTAGGTCCATTCCCTTCAAATTGTTGTCTGTCCTTTTTAGTTGTTGGGTTATTTTTTTGAGCTGTATGTTCATTTTTATTTATGTTTTCATACTTGATCTGTTATTCATTTCCTGTGTTGAAATTCACCTACCAAGACAATGCGGTGTAAAACTCTGCTTTCTGTCTAATACATAAGTCTCATAGATATTGGAGAGGGAAGGGGATGAATGGATCAATGTGGACTCTGACAAGGTCAGTCTAATTGAGTATACAGAGCCATTCTCTATATTATCCTGACATGGTGTTATCGCGCAGCAAGTCCTTTCACACACAAATTCTGCCATTTTCCTCATCCATCTATGCTCTCGTCATTTCTGAACGCGTTTGGCATGGTATGATTAATAATCTGAGACAAAGCCTCTTTTTTTATGCATTCATCTTCTGTTCTAATCAATACACAATCGCTATGGGAGTCAAACCGATGAATTACAAGTTTAGATCCAGGCTCCATTCTGTCATTGTATCAAACGGTCTGATTCCCATTGCATCAGTTCCATTTAGGCCATCTTTCATTTATGGAATCATGTTTCTCTCTGCCGTGGTGTAAACTCCCTGAGTAAGAGGAGTTAAACCATGAAAACAAGGTTACCTTTACAGATATCAAAACCATCCATCTGTCTGATAATGTCTTCCTGAATACGCCTGCAGAAAGCTAATATTTATATTGACACGCAGCTGGTTATTCTCCCAAATATCACGGAAAAAAAGAACAAAACGGCATCTCGGTGATCAACATCTGTTAAATTGGGAGCAGAAAAAAATGAATTGGAAACTGGAGATCAATCAATGTTAATTTCTCCTGGGAGAGCATGTAGGAGTGATGTTACTCAAGCGGAATTGAAATGAACGCAGCACGGCTAAAAGGAAAGACAAACCAGTCTGTCCTGGTTTGTCAGACTGTCCTACCGGCAAGGTGTATAGGCACTTCAAGGTTATGGTGAGCCCTATAGTTTTAGTAAGCAAATTGGCAACAGTGGGGAAAATCTGCCAAGGTCACAGAATATAAAGAATACCCGCCCAAAATATTTTGTGTAGGTCCGTATTGATCAAATGAACCAGCTCAATTGGCCTAGGTATTCATTATGTGGATAACGTCCCCATTTTGCCCACATTCCCCCAAAACGGTGTCTACTGTGTTGACAGGGTGGAATTAATGCACAAGTCCAGCAACACGAGGCGACATTTTAATGACTTAAGATACTGTAACTGTGGCTGCTCCCCACCTCAGAACAGACAACAAAAGGCCAAACCCTGCAGGCCGAAACGCAGCCTCAGGGCTTGAGGCAGCAGGAACGGAGGTGTGTAATGTAACGCTCTCTCATTGTTACTGATAGGTAATAATGAGAAAATGTATGAGCGGATAAGAATTCCCACACAACCCAACACTGCCAGCCTTTCGATTTCCACTGGAGAGTTGGCTGTGCATGTAATGAGGGTTGGTGAGCCACACACGTATTGCCTCCCAACAAGCTCCGGCGCATGTTTAAAGATCTGATCGGTGCGGTTAATGCATATTTACATGATACGCATAAAAAATAAGGCAATGTTGGTCGCACCTGAAACATGTAAAGAGAATAGCTTCTTTTTCCATTTTGGTTAGCTGATGGAGCTCAATCATAAATAAATAAATCAACGAGATAATGTTACCTAATGATGTAGGATGTGCGTGTGTGTGCGTGTGTGTGTGACAGAAAAAACAGGACAGAAGCTTAGGGGATGAGAGTCTGTGTGTCGTTCGAGCACAAATCCCATACCATCAAGATACCACCGGAAACTGAAGTCAGGCCACAGACAAAATACGAGTGGGATTAAACGGTTTAAGATTACATGCGTGTCCAGATGGCACAGTGAAGGTGAGATTTTACAGCGCGCTGCCAACAATGGAAGACAGACAGTCTGAGGGATGAAGAGATCAGAAGCGTAAATCAAGATGCAGATGGAAAATCCCAGTTCTGTATTTTCTTGCATCATGTGGGTTTGAGGGAAATAGAAAGCATGGCTGGAAATCCATTGTATCACACTCCTGCACACTTCTCTGCAAAATCCTCCAATCATCCAGTCAGAGAAAAAAAACTTTTTCTATTGAAGAGCTGAATGTATTTCGGTCACGTTTTCCCCGCGTAACCTATGGATATTTCAAAGCAAAGCATTTTAACTCCTGCTCATTATTTATATATTAAGGGTCAGAGGGTTAAGAAGTCGAGTTCAGCATTCCATGACATGAAAGAAACACGAAAATCAGTATTCTGGGATGAAGGCTCAGGTTGTGTGCTCTTGAGCAGGACCAAATCCATTGACGTCGAAAGGAGGCATCTTTTTCTGGGAAGCAGGTACGACTGTGTCTTCAGCACAAGCTAAATGCAGCTGGTGGCTTTAGCTCAGTGGTGGAGCAGGTCAAGAGTTTGCAGAGTTTTCAAATCCCTCCCTGTGTAGTGCTTAGGATAAAAGCTAAATTACTTTGTTGTGATTATAACGGAAGCATAAATAGAGTAGAAAGCAAAGCAAATTCACACCTACAGATACTACACATACACATACAGACACCTACTACAGTTGCTGTCTGTCCTTCTTGGTGTTTGGTTACTGCGGGAGAGCAGTACAGCTGGGCCAAACACACACTGTGCGGGTCTAAACACACTCCGTCACTGCCGAGATCAAACACAACACCTGAGACAAGCGAGGCATGTGTGTGTATCTATGTGTGTGTGTGTGCGTGTTTGTGCAAGCGCGTGAGCCGTGCGGTTAATGGGCGTGGTTCAAAGGAACTCCTGTCTGTTTTGCTGTGGTGATTAGTGGAGGCCGAAGCCAGATTCAATTTGAGTTTCTCCTCTTCAGCGTGTGACACTTGTCTGCAAGATAAAACGCTGGGGACACCAGGTCCTTTGTGCATTCTCTAGGCTTGCTAATTACGCCCACCCTCTCCTTTAGAGACCCCGGTGCAATTAAAAGTTTAGCGCTGAATAATCATTTTGCTGGTACCGGAGTTTAATGACAGAAAGTGTTCCGGAGCAAGTACATGGTGTGGAAAACCATTCTCTACGACAGCCCTCTGGCTAATTATCCCTGATTCAGAAACAGCTCTCGATACCAAACTGTCGTCTTAGACTGACACATGCATGTAAGATGATTAACATGCTTCTTTCCATATTTGAATAATGTTCTTCTGAATGTGTTTAAGCTTTGACAGAACTAAGAAGGCAGGGTTTTTCTGCTCGTTATCGCTCTGGTTAATTACAAAAAAATTCACATCCTAAGATAGGACTGAATTCAAAATCAATATGTACACGTACATATTGCATGTAGAAATTGTATCATTGACCCAAAAGGTGGGATTAAACCTTGGGCATCCCCCAAGGAGGTGTGCAGAATTTAATTGATCTATTATTCATGGCATCAATGTGCGTTAATGGTGCACACATTTTCACAAGGCTAAATTCACCAAGCGGAATGAATTACTTATGCAGCTTCTGCAGATTATCATGCAGACTATCATGCAGATAGTTTTTTTTTTCAGTTAACCTCCACAGTAGAAAACAACAAACCATCACCTTTAATGAGAATAATAATCGTGAAGGCATTGGAGGTATTGTTGACATGTTTGCCATACTCAACCTCAATAAAACAAAACAAACTCTCAGAAAGTAAAACATTTTACTTGTTTGAAGATTGCACATTCAGTCAACTTTGAAAACATTCTTGTCCCAGTGAGATTCAAAGCCAGCCTTGCAGACAGAGAGTTGGAGATGTTCTGCATCTGTGCTGACCAGAAGTCAGATGTCAACATAACACCGGGGTGAAGAAGAGAGAGAAAGAGAGAGGGTAAGGGAGGAAGAGAATCAGAATCTGAAAGGGTTAAATCGCCATGAAAGTTTGCACAGACAAGGAATTTACTTTGGGTAAAGGTGCAAACATTCAACAGATAGGGCTTGATCTTAAAATATAGGAGTAGATCTTAAAGTATAGGGGTAGATCTTAACGGGAGAGAAAGAGAGAGAGGGCTGAGACAGGAATGAAAAGGATGAAAAGGGAGAGGAAAAGAGAGGGTGACGGGAGATGGATTGGAGTAAAGAAAGAGAGGGGGGCGGGGACAGGTGGAAGGGGAGGGGGAGGGGGAAGGGGAGGGAGAAGGGGACAGGTGGAAGGGTAGGGGGAAGGGGAGGGGGAAGGGGAGGGGGGCGGGGACAGGTGGAAAGGGAGGGGGAAGGGGAGGGGGGCGGGGACAGGTGGAAGGGGAGGGGGAAGGGGAGGGGGGCGGGGACAGGTGAAAGGGGAGGGGGAAGGGGAGGGGAGCGGGGACAGGTGGAAGGGGAGGGGGAAGGGGAGGGGGAAGGGGACAGGTGGAAGGGGAGGGGGAAGGGGAGGGGGGCGGGGACAGGTGAAAGGGGAGGGGGAAGGGGAGGGGGGCGGGGGCAGGTGGAAGGGGAGGGGGAAGGGGGGCGGGGGCAGGTGCAAGGGGAGGGGGAAGGAAGGCATTCCATGTATTGAGAGTATCTATGGCAAAATACTTAACCAAATAAGTTTCGGGATGAAAGAATGAAGCTGATATTTGCAACCCTCTGTAGTTATTTCATGAACAGCCTTCACATGAGTCATGAATCATAAATCACAAGACCCATGAACAAGGTTTCTCCGCCTCAAGTCTCTGGAGTTTTTACCCTCTTGCACAAGAAGAGAAAACTCACTAGATGACAGTTTCCAAAACTACTTATGACATATTTTTTGTCTTTACAAGCCTTCAGAGGTTGCAAAGTGAACTGAAGGACCTTAAGTTCATTCGGTAGTCTCACAAAACGATCGTTGTCGATGGTGCTCGTTATCTATGCTATGATGTCAGTAGTGAGTTGTGGTAATAGGCTATTGTTCATGTTGCTTTCGCTAAATCTTTAGTTTGAATTGATGTTTTATTCATATGTGATGCATCTGTCTCGTTGGGTTCCCAGATCCAGCTTGGAATTCTGAGTCTGACTGTAATTGTCAGCACCCACCGCCTAACAGAAATATCATATCCCTGTTGCTGGGAGAAATCACTTGGGTGCTGGAAAGATGCTTTCACAGGCTCTGATGGTGTCACATTTGATCCATTCATACGGGGGCAGAGGGGGGATCAGAGGACCCGGGTTAAGAGCTCTTACTGCGGGGCCACGCTGCCCCCCCCCCCCCCCCCCCCCCCCCCCCCCAAGACCCAGCTCCCTGTCTGCTGCCTGCATCCATTACAGTCTCTGTGTATGACCTCTGATTGGAGGGGAGAGGATGGTCCTGGTCAAACGGATTTTGTCGGAGTGTCTGATTGGCTGAAGACACAGACAGAATCTGTTCTAACCTGGGTCAAATACATGAGGGGGAAAAACAATCATTGGGCTTAGTGGTAGAGTACGTAGCCCTTGAGGTGTTGGTTTAGCTTAGTGGTTAAGAGCATTTGACTGAGCAAGAGGCCGCAGGTTCGAATCCTGACCGTCTGGTAATTGAGTGCTTGACACACGTGGTTAATAGACACTGGAGGAACCATGGCACCATCGCAATATTATTTGTTCTATGTTCTGCTGTTCTTGGGTGCACACGGCACGGCAGCAGTACGGACACGGTGGAACGCCACTTCCTGTTGTAAGGAAGGCTGTCAAACCAAGTTCAGTCACACACCCGTAACACACTCCGTTCACACCCAGCGAGCTAGGCTTTCAATGTCCGTCAGTTTTTTTGACAAGGTCTACTCTACAATACACAATCTCACAAGTCGGCTGAAAGGTGACACTTGACAAGTGGATTTGTATTCCGCACAGTGCCTTTAAAAGGAATCTGACCTGGAAAGCAACGAACCAGAACTCGCCAAAAAGCATTCGCACGTCCCCGAACTCTGGGGAACCGGACTCCTGGGGTGCTCAGTGTGACGCCGCGTCATATTGTCAAAACAATTAGGTGTGTTTTGTGTGAGTCGTGAAGGGGCCTTCACACACAACCTTTCTCCTGAAGGGTTAATGAGGGTTCTATTCCTTTCCTAGGTGGGAGTTAGAAGCTATATTTAAGCATCCTGCTGAAGACTGTTTTTCCTCGTGACCCTCAAAGGTCAACCTCATTAAACACCGACTTCAGAGCTGAGCAGTGGAAAGTAGGGTGACTTACCAGTCAGAGAGGTTGTCTTTGATGTGTAAAAGACGCACAGAGGATTTGGTTTTTACAGTATCAAGGAATTAGCATTAGTAAAGTCCATATTCCGTTTTTGTTTGGGGGGGGGGGACGGACGTGTGTGATTGGGCACAATTGTTGAGAATGTTTGTGTACTGGAACATGAGACTGACGCCATTAGGATTCAGTAATCATTGAAGAGTTCTGCTTGCGAGGCAGTGACAGCAGAGCTTGGGATCAAGCACATTAACTAAAACCTCATGACTCTGAATAATGTCCTATTAGAAAATTGGCCAAATGACTATGATGTCA
The DNA here is from genome assembly GCF_021917145.1 of Hypomesus transpacificus. Taxonomy (NCBI): domain Eukaryota; kingdom Metazoa; phylum Chordata; class Actinopteri; order Osmeriformes; family Osmeridae; genus Hypomesus; species Hypomesus transpacificus. The sequence goes on from NC_061085.1 coordinate 6,912,453, forward strand.
ACCATGTCAAATCTGAGACAAGGAGGAGTGTCGGAGAAGTCATTAATGTCGACGCATCATTAGAACTCTGCTTCATCACAATGAATTAACATACGAAACTGAACGGAGTTCAGTTCGGGTGCGATGGGCTCTTGGGGATCAGTATCACTGCTCATCCTCCCGAGACAGTGGAGGTTCTTTCGTCTATGTAATGAGCAGTTTGTTGCAGGAGCTGCACTGCCACGTGTTGTCATCTCATTATGAGATGGATGAGATTCCAGACTTGATAGAATCAGCAGCTCCGTAAAGAGTACTGTTCCGTTGCTTTGAGACCGTGAGGAAAGGCATCCAGCGTGGTGAGGCTGGATGGATATCAGAGGGGTACCATTACTGTAAAAGTCTGTTGACATGAGTGTTATTCGGGTTCAGCTTGTGTTGTGTGTGCATGTGTGGCGGTGTGTATGTGTGTGTCTGAGCGTGGGTGTTTTTGAGCGTGTGTCTATATGGATGAGTGTGACCATGCGTGTGAGCATGTTTGTGCATATTTGTGAGCGTGCGTGTGTGTGTGTGCAAGATCTAGAAGGACAGAATAATGTATCACATGGTGTAACCCCTTCTTAACATCTTTAGCTTACTTGCTTTGATCTCAGTCTCCCGATGATATGATAAAGTCTTCCTTTTCCAGGCAAACTTGGTTAAAAAAAAGATCTGAATAATGTTCTGACTCAAATCTCCAACTTAGACTGAAGAACCATGCCTCGGTGTAGCGAACTCGAGCCAGTGTTTGTCATCAATTGCTTTCACTCCCAAAGAAACACAATCAACATAATGGCTGCTGAACAGAACCTCTATGTTCAGGGGTGTCGAGCTCCGGTCCTCGAGGGCCGCTGTCCTGCATGTTTTAGATGTTTCCCTGATCCAGCTCACCTGATTCGAATGAATGGTCGTTATAACAACCCTTTTAATTGAATCAGGTGTGTTGGAGCAGGGAAACATCTAAAACATGCAGGACAGCGGCCCTCGAGGACCGGAGTTCGACACCCCTGCTCTATATCATCGTAATAGCAGCTGCATGTTTACCAGTGCAGCTACTGGCATGGACGTCTTCAGAACTGCTGTAAGATAGTATGTGTTCTAAGTATCCGCTTGCTGTGAAGGGAAAGCTCTATCAGAACCCATCACTCTGCCTCCACTTAGGACAGTCTTCGACAGCAATTTGGCCGGCAAATTCTCAGTAAGTGCCTTTTCCAAGATGCGCTAAAGACGAACTTTCCCAGTTACGACTATGCTCTACCCTTCGAGTAAAGTTTTGTCACCGGAGAAGGCTTGACAGTTCATGCTTAAGTATAAAAACCAAAAGCATGTTTGATGTTTCCCTCCCGGCCCCGTACAGTATAGGCAGCTAGAGCTAGCCCCACTGAGCAACATTACAAAACGTGCCAAACATATACTGTATCATAACCCTATATTAAATCTGACACATGACATGGCACAGAGTCATTTTCTTCATGGCACAATAGTTCTCTGATGAAAATGAAGGCTTCGAGGTTCTCACTGTGTGTACTCAATTCTAATGAGATACGTGGCTGTTGAATAGATTAGACTGCCTGTCAGAACAAAGGAATCATAGTCATGCATCAGCAGGAATCTGCCCGTCTGGCATAAGTGATGAAGTCATGTAGTTAATATCTGATTCGAAGAGGAGAAATGAGCAATCGGACGATTCAGACCCACTTTCAAGGCTCAGGTTGTTATTTTAACCTTGTGCTAGTCTTCCCTGATCCAACCCTTGCACACTTGAAAACAGTCCGTCATGGCCTTAACGTTGCATTTTTGTTTTTCTATCATTCAACGACCAGTATCTCTGCAGTGTTGGCAGCATAATCCTGCTAAAACTCATTCAAAGGAAATGGAAACGACAAAGACATCGACCTTAAGCAATGTTGAGAATCCTCTCGCTTCACGATTGCGTCTGTGAAGCCTGGCGTCCCTCAGTACCGACACTGAAGAGGAAGGCCAGGAACAGTGGGAGGAGAAACACGTTGTCTATTCTTCGTGCCTCACAGATGATTCCTTTCACGCTCCCCCCCCTCCCCCTCCAGTCTACTGACAGATCCTCATTACATTAGATTAACTTTCATTTATTTGGCTTAAAGCACAGCTCCGACCAGAGGATCAAAACTCACTCCTGTCCTCTCGCTCTGGCAGTTCCTGGAGTTTGCCATAACTCACACTCCGCGCCGCGGCCCGCATTCCTGCCTCTGCTCGGATGTCGGCTGTGGGGCAGTTACTGAACTGTGATTTTTGTCTGTCGGAATTACCGTCGACCCACGGAATCCTCCCTGCCAAAGTTGACCTGTGGCTTCTTTTAATTAATCAAGTGTTGGAGTGATCCCCCCCCAACTATATAAAAGGAAGAGGGTGGGCAGATGTCAGATAATGTTATCTGGGAGTGGACATGGTCATTAATCATCTTGGCGGGGCCCTGAATTGTAAACATGGCTAATTCCAAGAACTTGTTCTTGGCTTTAATTGGATCAATTGCTTCTATGGTATGTCAGTTGGGCTGGGCGACTTCGGGAATAGATTTAGACATATTTAAATGTCTTGGAGCATTCATACTGAGGATATCGAAATGGTTTAAAAGGCGTAAAGGGGACAGTCAGATTTTTTGTGTGTGGATGAAGAAATGGTTCCTGGTGGATATCGAAGGAAAGCGATAATGCACACTATTCCCAAATGTTTCCATGGACAGATTAAGTCCATGCGTCAATAACTCTGGCCATGTTGTAACCTACAGACACACCGTAGCGTACCGCGACATAACATCCCATAGCTTCATATGCCTCCGATTGTCCACAGACTAAAAGAGAAAGTCTGTTAGATCTGCACATACTGCACGCCATCTACATTGGTATGATGCCTTGTCTCTCTAGGCTTCAGTTGGCTTGGGAGTCTCGCTGTCATTGAATGTACCAGTTGGAGAACTTTGCGGACTATGTACCGTTAGATACAGACCATGAGCTTGCGGACTGATTTACAGAACGAACACGTTACAACATCAGTTCCTTCAGGAGAGTTGTACTGGGAATCCACAGTGCTTTTATTTTGTGTGACATCTCCTTTCACTAATAGAGGCAGGGAAGGCAGGGAAGGGAGGCAGGGAGGCAGGGAACAGGACAATAATGGATGAAGTGAAAGTGGATGCACTGTTTGAGACATCTGCTGGATGTCTGTTTACATCCTATTCACCTCGGAGCACTATGCACTCTGCTGGAGCTGTGAAGTGCTTCATCTAGGGAGACTCCTTCATGTTTATAGTGCCACAAAACTTCTTTACCAAGGAGGAAACATGGGGTCTTCAACAGTAATACAGTCTTCTCCGGTCAGTCCTGCAGGCAAATCAGGTAAGCTGTTTTCCCAAATCTGCAGTCTGTATTGCACAGATATTTTGGTGAGATCATTTGCTCAATGTATTTACAATGACTCCTCCGTTTAGTAGGTTGAGCTAAAAACACACACAAAGGAACAGGACAAAAATGACCTTATGGAGTTTTGGACTTACATGCTATAGATGGAATAAGCACAGATGCATGTTATGTGCTCTATTTAAAATCTAAGGAACAAATCTAAGGAACCTCTTGGAAATGAGGCCCTTGGACTGAACAGGAAGTGACATTGACTGTGTAGCACTGTGTGTGTGTGGGGGGGGGGGGCACCAGAGTCAGCACCGCCCATTTATCACAGCTGAAACAGATCACCTCAACGCTGGGTAAGAGGATGGCTCCTGATCAAGAAGGAGATAAAGGGAGGCTGGCGTGTGTGTGTGTCTGTGTTCATTTGTGCACGTGTGTTTCTGTGTGTGTGGCTGTGTATGTGGGTGGTGGAGGAGGTTTGTACCACCATCTGTGTCGACAGATTCACCCCTGCTGCGCTGAGCTGTCTGTACCTACTGAGGTCAGTGCGTGTGTGTGTGTGTGTGTGTGGGGGGGGGGGGGGTGCACTAAGATGCAATAAACCATTATACAGTGGAATTCTAGTGTGCATATGAACACCAAAATGTGATAACTTTATGATGTGACGCAAAGCCACTCTGAGGTGTTCCTTTCAAAACGATGCCGCCAAAACTCAGCCGCCTTGTCGGCCATTTTGGCTCAAGAGGCCTCTGGTGGCCCGCGTGCCGTGTGTTTCCCATCATCAGGTCAAAGAGGCTCGTCGAGGACTTTTCTCACGCCCCGCGGACACTGTCATCAACCCAATTAGACCACAGCTCAATATGTCGTCAGTCAGAGGGGAGGGTGATTCTGCCTCCTCTTCCTGCGGGGGCCCTGGATTCTTTTCACCTCTAATCAGCCTGCCTCACTGCTTCAGCAGAGCGAGGCAGTTGCTCAATCATTTCCTTATTATCCGCCCCATGTTAAGCATATGGGGGTATTTACACTGACAAATCGAATCCCTGGGACATCCAAATGAATTAAAACTGCATGGTGAGTATCAAGTGTTTGATTCGTATGTTTCATAAATGCGGCTGGGCCTCATTTCCGTGGGATATCCACACATTTATTTTAATATGTTTTTGTGTTTGTTTGTTTTTAAGTAACTTGGGGAAAGTAATGTGAATGAGGTAGACTAGATGTTTATGAAATGTGCTGTAGAACTTCTTACAGGTGTGTCTGGAGAAAACATCTGGAAGCAAAAAAAAACATCTGGCCTTGCCCGGCTCCAGATGTTGAGGCATTCATGTTTGGAATCAATAAAGGACTTCTTCTGTCCCAGCCTGAGTCAGAGCTGACCAGCAATGCCATGATGTGGACAAGGGGTTTGGCCCAGACCACCTAACAGACTTCCCCCTTCTGCTTATTAGAGACACATACAGTTCTTTCATAGGCTCTCCGTAAATGCTGTTGAAATGTCAACGGGGGAAACAACTGCAGTTACATTCGGGGCAGACCGTACTTCAGGTTCTGGACCAATTTCCAGGTGCAATTTCCGATGCGTGCGGTGCCATTCTGATGATTACGACAGATCCCTGCGGTTTCATCAAATTCGATGACAAACATCATGCCATTTAGTTTTTAGAGAAGCAATTATGTGTCTCACACGCAGCGTGCCAAATATAGGAGAGCTACGCTAATATTTCATCCGCCGATGAAAATACTAAACGTTTACATCTATGACACAACCCTGCATCACAATTATATTCTGTTTCTAAGTTTCCAAGTGGTTTTACGGACACCAAATGTTCATCAACCAGCCAAAAGGGTATACATTTCACTCAGATTAACTGCAGGAAGTTGTTGAATTAAATGTTGGTATTCTGTTTGCTGGGCTACTCTTACTAGGACATTGCTAGGCAGTACAGTTGTGAGATTTGGATCTCTGTGTTTGAGACGCTACAGATGGTGTTGTTGCTCTGTAGGTGCCATATGCCACTTTGGCACAGGAAAACAATTTAGATACTCCAAGATAATGATGAATCGTTCATTTTAAAACACCCAAACAGCGTCTATTAAATACCGTGTATCACCTCTATTTCATGACTCAGGTGTTTTCACTTAGATTACGATGTTAATATCGCGGCTCTGTTGAGCGCTGGAGCTGTTTGTGCGGTAATTAAGTCCCTGTCAGGTGTTATGAGACAGGAAGTGACAGGGCTGGTTGAAGGCCAGCTCCCAGAGTGCACTTCTCGGCCCCCCCCCAGCACCGACGCAGCCCCGGACCGACACCCGTCGCCAACGTTTCCCTGGCCTCCCGCTCGCTTACCCAACCCATCCCACTCATCAGAGGAGCAGCACCTTGCGTCTCAGGGGCTGCTCTGTGATGGGAGAAGGCACAGACCCTGCAGTGTGAACGAACAGCTGCGAAACAGCCCGGCCAACACTGGAGCATGGGCGGAGGGGGGCAAACGTCTGTCTGTCATGCCCAGTCACGACGACAAGCGGCGGCGTCAAACTTTTCCGTACCGCCTGGCGCTTGTCCCCCGCGGCGACTCGGAAGGGCAAGGATGACATCACGCCCGGCTGGACGGCGGGGCTGTAGCCTCCGACAGGTAGACGATTAGAGGCAGACTGGGAACCCCATTGGAACGGCACAGACAGGAACAAAAGCTTCCCTGTGAGCTCCGAGAAAGCAGAGCACCGGTTGAAAGGGTCTGGCTGTCAAGGCTAGTTTCTCCTTTCTTTTTGATAGGTCTGCCAGATTTCTATCTGACGGCTGAATGGCCCGATTCTTTCTGAGGTGGGGGGGAGGAACGGATGATGTGTCTTTTTCCCCTGTTTCCATCGTGACTCGAGGGCTTTGTGTTTGAGACGAGATCAGATGATCTGCTGCTGATGTGCGTCATGAAAACTCGTACTCGAACAGGAAGTGTGGGCCGATTCATCACCATTAACCGCTAAACGCTTGGGTAATCCTCGTGGGGGAGAAATCTGAAACTGATCTGATGATTGTTTGATGTTCTGTTGTCATGTGTCGGGAGGAAGAAGAAAAAAAAACCTTCCTCATGCAGCTTTGTGATAACAGTACCAATAAAGACTACATTCATGTGATGCCACACAGCAGATAGCGGGTGAAATGACTTTGTTTTCGAGAAAGCATATTCACATTCCACATTCTCTTGCTCTATGTCCTTATCTGCCACAGTGATCAATGTTCTCTCATTCAGCACCAGAGTCAGCTGTCACAGTAGGTCCTATCAAGAAGACACAAAGAACACACACACACACAGCATGCAGAAGTGTCCACTGATATTTCTCTTCAGTTTTTTTTCTTCCTTTCCTGCTATCCCTCCTCCGAAGGCAGCCAGGAGCAGTAATCAGCCACATCAAGACGACCAGGGGCTACGTCCAAGTGTTCGTCCCATGCCTGGCCAGGGACATGGGCAGGCGAGCGATCTGTTCGACACGTTTTTATATCTGGGGTTTATTTCAGGAGGAAACCCATGTGAACACTGCAAGACGATGCAAACTCCGCACAGAGATGCCCGGCAAATGGGCCACCTGAGCGCTGAAAAGTACCCAGAGCGTTTCCCATTCCATGAACATGCATGTCATTCGACCGCGCTTCCAACAAGCTTCTCTCAAACAGTACTGCCACGTAATCATCTACATCTGCACTCGCACGGACCGAAAACCCCCTACAATAACCCAAGGTGGACTCGAGTCCGCACATACGCCAGTCACACAAGTCGTTAAAAGACATGGACATAATAAGTGCAGAGCCCTCTGACCAAACTTGTCCTCCAAAAGCCAAGGTTTCATTGTAAAAAAACCTTGACACATATGGATTTTGGTCTGCTCTGCTTTGTCCAGAGTTCAGCGGATCAGGCCCCCGCCAACCAACCTGCTCCACAGCCCGTCTGGGTGATTAGGCGAAAATACGGGCCTCCGCAACCGAGGACAGATGGACGGCAATCACTAGCTGAAAAATGTGAGCTTTTGGCAGAAGGGCTATTGTTGTTGCTCAATTTTCCCGGTCACACGGGCTCACCTACAGAGTCCTTTTTCGGAGCCAGACATCTTTTTCTCTGAGCCCAAAAGAAAAGCCCAATTACCCCCCAGCCCCACCCTCGCGAGCCCTTTGTTGAGAAATAATCGGAATGATGAATGCTTGGAATGGAATCGCTGAGTTCCGACCCGTCTGAGAAATCCGCCGTGAATTCAGCTCAGGCACAATTATCCCCTGATAATACAATGTGGCGTTTTCGATGAAATTGCTTTCAATAAGCGGGGCCCCACCATTCCGCAAAGTATAGGGGCCAATCACACGCATCGGGAAAAACGCTTAGATCCAGGTGCTGTTGAGGTGATGTGTCTTGTTGTCTGTCTTGAGGGGGGGGGGGGCGACGACAAGAAGAGTTACAGAACGAAATTCACTTCATCTAGTCATCTCCTGGAGTTTTGGGTATGGCTGTAGGCAATACAATTTTGCAGGTCATTAACACATTGCAGACCCAACTGCCCTACTGTACATGATGCGTGTTCCAGACTGGACCATTCACCTCACACGGACTACTGGAGATTTGTCAATCATAGACACACACACACCTATCTGCCAACTATTATACAGAAGCATCACCATTTGCATCTTCTTTCGAGTCGCCCATGTTGTACAGTGTTCTCGATGCTGACTGATGTGTGCTTCCAAAGCCACCCAGGCCACCTACACACCTCTGATGAAACCACAGAGGAAGTCCAGGAGGAGGAAGTAATCAGAGGTGAAAGGCCAACGGCACGGTGTGACTCAAGCCCCTGTGACCCCTAACCAGTCCCTAGCGAGTGTGCTTCTAGACAACCCTCGCCGGCTGGTTTACTATCCAATCACAGAACTCTGTGGGAAGTCGGCGCTCAGCCACAGAATCAATCAACTTCTATCTGCATGGACATTAAAGGTGTGGTTAATGCATTGAGTGGGGAGCATATTGATTACCAGTGAAGCAGACAGACAAAAATACAAATATTTCTGACTGCATAAGAAATGTTAAGAATCATTCCTGACATTCAGTGAATAAACTTTGCCTTTCGTGTACATCTACAAACACACTGGTGACTTCATTTGCAACTCCTGTACACGGCACGCTCGTCTTTTGCAGCTATAAATGTATTCAGTGTGTTTGCTTGCCTTTTCCCAGATTCCTTATTGCCTCAGAATAAAAGATTAAATAGGCCTATATTATTCTTCAAGTATTTATGAGGTTTGTGTTCGGCTGTGCAGCACTTGGCAATTGAGAAACACAGTCCCTGAAGAATTTGTCTTAAAATCTGACGAAAGCAAGTGAAGAAACAAACAGAGCACTGAGATGAGGAACTTTTAGCTGGCATTATTCCAAGGGAAAGCCTCACTTCAGATGATTAGGATGTTACATCCTTTTGGTACAGTGCACAGCAGGGGTCTGTTCACAAAGCTGGTCTTGAGAACAAGTTCTATATTTCGCAAAAGATATGCAAGGAATCTGAGAGACTGAACAATTTACTCCACTGGTATGGATGGAGTCCTCGCTTTCCTTGTTCCTGAACTGGCAGCCCATTTGAAATGTTTGGTGTAAAAAAATATAACTTTTCATAAGTTTAGCGTCAACAAAGCGAATGTACATCCCTAATTTCCCCCACATCTAAATAGACAGCAGTTGTTTGTGTCCAACCTTCTTGCGTCTGAGTATCCATTAGTATCTGTTGGAATCCTTGAGAGAAAAACCTGCTGTTTGCTTGCATCTCCTGCCTTCTGGGAGTGTAAATTGTCGGGTAGGTAAAAACGAGTACGAGTTGAAATGAGTACGAACTGTCAGAGATACTAATCCTCTCTGGTGCTATTCATGCTAGATATTTTTAGAGTCTTTTATTTTTTAGCGTTGTTTTTTGTCTATCTAACGCTGCGGCCAAAGGTGAACACAGCTTGGTTCCAACCTTGAACCACACGATGATGTGCTGCTCTGATACTCCTTCACTCAAACAGGAATCTCTGAGATTAAAAAACTTGTCAAGTTAGAGACACCCCTCCACATCCTGGCACAAGACAGTGTTTCTCAGAACTCACCAGCGTCTATGAAGAGGGTAAGCGAGAGGTCTGCTTGCACATGTCCAGTCCTCTGGACCTTGAACGCCCCTGACTGGCGTGTGAAACGGCTTTAGGATTTCCCACCATACGCTTTGTCAAAGTTTCTGCAAGGGGGGAAAAGACTACCTCAGATAATAATAATAATAATAAAGACTTTATTTCTATAGCACATTTCATGTAAGAATTGCAGCTCAATGTGCTTTACATAAAATCAGTAAAAACAATAAAAAACAATGACACAAGTGATAAAAGTAATACAAATAAATACAATAAAAAAATGACTGATACAGCTGGGTATATATTGTAGCCGGGCAGGCTACAATATATAGCAGGCTCTTCTTCTACTGGCGTCATTAAAAATGGGATGACTAACAGGTGTGAATCACGCTCCAACCCCGGCCTTCAGCCCCAGCCACCAGGAGCACCTGGTGACGTGTCTGTGATTGTGAAGATTCCCCCCGTTTGTGTCACGGCCACAGCCGTGCCCCCCTATTGTTTTTGGTTTTGCCCTGCCCTAGTGTTTCCCTGTCATTGTCGTCACCTGTCTCGTTCAGTTGTCGTTAGTTTCATTGTGTTCACCTGTGTCTTGTTTGGTTCTGTGTATTTAGGTTCCTGCTTTGTGTCCAGTCTTTGTCTTAGCATTACCCTTTGTCCCTGCGTGTACCCTGTCTGTTTCCCGTTTTGAGCATTAAACCCTTTTGTTTTTGGACCATGCCTGCTGACTCTCCTGCGTTTGGGTCCTACCCCTCCACACGTCGTGACAGTTTGTCTCTCAGGTTTTCCTCTGAGTTCTTCCTTGTTCCTCGAGGGGTTTGAATTGGGTTTAATCGCAGTTCTCTGGGTCTCTCTGAAGTCCTCTATGACATATAAATAGGGCTATAAAACGGCTATAAAACAGGCTATGTAAATACATTTGGATTCATTTGGTCTTCAGCATAATATTATGGCTTGTGCCTGAGAACATGGGCTGAAGTATGCTTTCCATTCAGACTAAGTACGTGTCACCGTAGACAACCATCGCTTCTGGAAGCCTCCCACCCCCTTCTCCCGGCGTCCCGTCGCAGAAGAACGTCCTACCTCGTTCCACAACTTTCATCTGCCCCGAAGTTTCATCGTCCGCAGGGTAACTCATCCCGTTTTGTGGAGAGGAACGAAAACACCCCACACTGTTGGTGGTCTCTTGTTTATCCATGCAGATGAGGGGGGTGGGGGGGGGGGCAGTCTCCAGTGTATGGGGCTGGCCTACATAAGATCCCAATCAAAGGCAGTTCGAGGAGGGTGGGACGGGCTGTCCTCTTTTCTGCAAACAGAATGTGTAAATGTTTTTCCTCATGTTTTTCTTCTCCGAGTGCTTCCATGACAGCCAAGTGTTGGAGCTGGGGAGGGAGAGAGAGAGAGAGAGAGAGAGAGAGGGGGGGGGGGGGGGGAGAGATAGAGAGAGAGGGGGGGGGGGGCGAGAGAAGAAGAGTGGGATAGACAGGGAGAGAGAGAGAGAGAGAGAGAGAGACTGTGCTGGCTCCTGCTAGAGTTAAGGGAATACAGTCATGGAGAGAGTGAGACAACAGGATGGAAAGCATTGACAATGAAAGAGAGAAACAGAAAGAGACAGAGAGAGAAAGAAAGGGAGAGACAGAGGGAAAAGAACCAGAGCTTGAGACAAGAGACGTCGACGTGGAGATGCACAATTGGCATGCAACGTGCTGGTCTACTTAACCAGAACAGTCAGTTCTGTTCCCCAGCACAGCCGCACATTCTCAGACACCCATAGGATTAATAACATCACGGCACACACTCCTCAGAGCTGAACTCACATGTATGCGCGCAGGCCTATTCATCATCGGCAACGGGCTTTGGATTCGTGGTCATCTGTATCTGTCGAGGGTGGGGGGAAGTGGGGGAGGGGGGGGGGGGGGGTGAAGCAGGAAGTGGGGGTCGGCGGCAAGAGAGGTTTCGGGCGCAGATGTGAGAGGCAGGGACAGGTGGCCCGGATGAGTCATCACATTACGCGTGGACACGTGGGAGACGCGCCACCGCCGCTCCCGGCTCTGGTGACGGCGGGTAGCAATCTGTCCACCGCTACACGCCCACCCCCAGGTCCCTGACTGACCGGCAGCTACAGTCTGGGCTGTGGAGGGGATAGGAGTCTGGTTCTGACAAACGTCCGTCCACTTCTGGAATTCTGCGGACAGTGCAAATAAGGATGTTAAGTGGACCTTATTCAACACCAAAAGTAGGCTAATCACGTGGACAAGTCCAGTGCATGAATAAAAGGATGTTTAGTTAGGGCTGGAGTTACTGTACAGCTAAATCCTGCACACTTATTGCAGATGACACAACATTTTTGTTAAAGGGGAAGAGGAATTTGATAGTTATTCCTAAAACGGAACAACAAGCATTCTACAAAGCATGAAAGCAGCAGCTGTTTTCAACTGTTTCCACCATTGCCTCCCTTGGGGTTCAGTATTTTATTTGTTCTGGTGGTGGAAGGTTTAAAATAGCATGTTGCCTAGCCCCTGGTGCGCTGTACTGGGTACATCTGATGCGGCGTATGCCAAAGATTGTTTGTTTTTGATGTGGTGCATTTGATCTTTGAGGAAAACACAGCATTCACCTTCTCAGCAAAAACATTTCCCTAGCACAAACAGACACGTTGATATAATCAGAATTTAGTCCGTTTTTTTTCATTTTAAGTCGAACCATTTCAGGCTTTAATCAAAGGATACAAAACAGTTCAACCGGCGAAAGGAACCACCGCACATGTGATTGTTTGAAATCGCCATGGTTACCTCGACACGGGAGGTCGTTACAGTGCTTTTTCCCCGACCTGGAGGATCCGGAGATAGGCGCCCGACAACCTACACAAATTGCTGCTATCTGTCACCATTTAAACATTAGGCTGTCAAAGAGTAGCTGATTTCTCTCCATTCATAGATTCCCCCGGTGGCTTTGTGATGAGGAATCGTTACAATACAGAGAAGCCATTCTCTGTTCCTCCACCGGAACATTCCGGCACTCCTGTAGAAAAGTATGGAGGCAGCTTTGGTTAATGTCTCTTAGGACTCAGGGAGGCTTGTGCTTGTGGTAGGAGATATGGATTTATTGTTTGTGCCCCGGTGAGAGGTGCTGTCGTTAAAGCCCCTTTTACACCAGGCACCTCATTATAAGTAGCATGAAAAAGCTGGTGTCAGTGCAGCCGATTCTTTCTGATTACCGTAGCTCTTTGTAACCCTGACAACCCAAATGAAGAGGCATTCACTGTCTGTCCTTGGTCAGTGCTTGAATTGGGATTTAAGAGGCAAACATTAATCCATCACACTGGCTGTCTGACAACCCCACCTGAAGCTGTTAAGGAGAGCCCGAGGCTCATTTACCTCATCAAATCAGACAAGCCTCTCCCTCTCCCCTCCCCTCCCCTCCCCTCCCCTCCCCTCCCCTCCCCTCCCCTCCCCTCCCCTCCCCTCCCCTCCCCTCCCCTCCCCTCCCCTCCCCCTCTCCCTCTCACACACACACGCATACGTGCGCGCGCCCCGACACGCGTGCGTGCCTGCACCCCTTTCCTTCATGCATCATTCAGATGCACTTCTACTTTACGTGTCCACCCTCTGCCTCGGTCTCCCTCCGTCGCCCCTCTCTCCGTTTTCCAAAAGGCCCTCATTAGGTCCACTCTGTCTTTTTTTTCTTCTTCTCTCGCTCTGACTCACCCCTCCTTCCCCTCCTTCTCTCTAAAGACACAAAACTCTAGAGGGATGAACGGATTTCTTTCAGCCATCAGTAAAAGTTGTTCTGGAAACTGTGCTCGTTACTCTCCCTCCCTCTCCGGTGTGGAGAGTGAGAGAGGAACACAAGGGGAAGGAGTTGGTTTTTGGGGGACCAGACGGGAGAGGGGGGTCACGGTCAAGGCTTTCCCCACACTGCGAGCTTCCAAGTCGGGCTTCCGCGGCTCCTGCTGCTGGTCAGTGGGGCTCTGACGCGGGCTTGACAGGACGGGCAGGGGTGAGGGCCGCATCGGAGAGCCGAGACAGCTCTGCAGGGTTCATTAAAGCAAAGACGTGCTCTCTCTCTCTCCCTGGACACCCCTCTCCTCTCTCTCGTTCTCTACACAGCCCCATCGCTCCTTCTCTATGAACCCCTCTCTCTCAGGTTCTCTATCCATCCTCAAGTGTGTCTTCCCATCTTCCCTTCTCTCGGCCTGCCCTCTCCCACCTGTCTCTCTGTGCCCTCCCTCCCTCCCTCCCTCCCTCCCTCCCTCCCTCCCTCCCTCTCTCTCTCTCTCTCTCTCTGTCTCTTTCGTGTCCTCTTGCTCTCTTTACTTTCACTTCTGTCTCTTTTTGCCTTTCTTACGCCCCTATCTGGCCCTCCCCCCTCTCCTCCCCCTCTCTGGGTGTCCCTCCCCCCTCTCCTCCCCCTCTCTGGCTCTGGCTCTCACTCCCCCCCTCTCCTTTTCCTCTCTGGCTCTGGCTCTCCCTCCCCCCCTCTCCTCCCCCTCTCTGGATCTGTCTCCCCCCCTCTCTTCCCCCTCTCTGGCTCTGTCTCTCCCTCCCCCCCTCTCCTCCCCCTCTCTGGCTCTGTCTCTCCCTCCCCCCCTCTCTTCCCCCCTCTCTGGCTCCGGCTCCGTGCTCTTTAATGACGAGCGAGAGTCACTGCGCCCGCCGCGGTGTGGCACGGAGATAAATCTACGATAAATGATGGGCCACATAGTTAAGTGTACACGACAGCATCCAGAGACGCGCCATTGGGCAGACGTTCAGCTGGGGTTCCTGTGTGTGTGTTTGTGTGTGTGTGTGTGTGCGTGTGTGTGCGTGTGTACCTGTGGTCAACATGCTTGCACACAAAACGCGTCCCTTCACACCAACAGTGTGAAACTGTCGAACCTGCCTTGATTAAGCGCTCGCGTACATGTGGACGCTCGCATTTGCGCGCGCACACACACGCAGACACACACACCACGCGTGTGGCCACATGCAGACAGGCTCATTAGTATCCCCCCAGGTGCAGAGTCCTCTCCCTGGGCACAACAAGGCCATGTCTGTAAGGATATCTATCATGGCTCCAGCAGAGCCCCGGAGCTGCACAGACTAGCCATCCGTCACAGGCTGCCGTGCTGGGACACAGGTGGCAGGCGTGGGCCCTGCTTTCACACCCCTCCCCTGGAGCCCGAAAGCCAGGCAGGCTGCCCTCGACACAGTGGCACACAACACGCACACTAGGGGAAGTGCTAATAGATGCTAAGCTAACCAGCTCGCTAACGCTAATCACGATCCAGGCGTTGCCCGGGAACGAGCCCCCGTGTGCGTGAGGAGGTGTTGCCACGGTCGCGGTGCCAAACAAAACAGTGCCTCGAAAGTCTTCGAAAGTAAGACTGGTGTCGGAAGTTAGGGAGGCTGGTTTCGGGCCGTTGGGTAACCCCACAGTCGCGAGCTTCTGAAAGACGCGTTTTTGCAGATAAATACTGAACACTGTATAATAATTAGCAAGTTTGATTCTGGGGGGGGGGGGGGGGTTTCTCCCCAAATGAAGACATCCACTTGCATGTATACAGATCTGAATTATTTAACATTCATTAGCACCCACCTCCTCCCCATGTGTCCACACAGACACATGCACACACACAAACGCACATACACATGCCCACGCACGCATATGCGCGCGCGCATACAGTTTCTGCCTGCACAAACAGATCTCTGCCCAGTTCTCACAATCAGGAGGCATTCTCTCTGCAGCCTCAACCATAATGTGATCATATCCAACTGGTGTGGCGCTCATTACTTGAGCCTGACTGTTTCAGGGCTCAGCTTTGAATAATGAGGCTGTTATGGTAATTACACCTCCAAGACAGGACTGAAGGGCTTTTAAATACCAATGCCAAAATATAAAGCTGAGCAGAGATGTCTCTTAACCAAGTCAGCATTGCGTTGTATACGGCACACAAAAAATAACGCATCTTTGGTTTTGTTTTTTTGGAGGATCCTCTGAGATTTAAGGATTGGTCATGATGGTGTATCGTATGGAGAGATACTGTGGCATGTCCTGGAAGGATGTAATGCTATCCTATCCTGGTTCTTCAGAGTTCTTCCCAAACAACCTACTCTCTCCCCTTTTCTCCCTTATTGCCCTCCACATCCTCATCGCAGCACGAGGAAATGGAGGTTCAAAGTTGTGGGCTTCCCTCCCTGGGGTGCATAGCCTCATTATCTTAGAAGCTGCCTTCACTTCACTGGTTTGGTTATTCTAGAGGGGGAGTGGGGGAGAGAGAAGAGAGAGGAGGAGTGGGGGAGGGAGAAGAGAAGAGAAAAGGATAGAGAGAGAGAGAGAGAGCAGAGAAGAGGAGAAGAAGAGAAGAGAAGAGAAGAAGAGAAGAGAAGGAAAGAGTGAGGAAGAGAGTGAGACGGAGATAATCTGTCATTTAACACATTCGCTGTTATGAGCTACTTCTTGAGTTCTCTCTATAGATAGAAGTGCAAAGTCGTGGTAATATAATTAGCCACCTGTTTTTTTTACCAACCATCTGGTTCTTGTCAAGATTTTCTCATTGCAAATGCAACAAAGTCGAAGTTTACATGTCAGAAGTATTGGCACTAAACTTGCATTAAAAAGTATACATAATTCATTGAGAGGACCAACAACTTGTGAATACAAAAAATGGCATGATCATTGGATTGTTCTGTTTGTTTCAAACATGTGGGAGTTCTTTACCCACCCTGGGATGTGAATATATTTGATATGATGGAACTTAATTGACAGATCAGACTATGCACACGCAGTAAAACCGTTGCATAAATCTCCAAACTAACACCAGGACATCAGCTTTCTTATGTCCCTCCTAGTCTATCCATAAACCACCCCCATCACAGACAACTTGAGATGCCAGTATGAAAGCTTATGGCCGACATAAAATAATCCAACCCTTCGCCCCCCCCACCCCACCCCCACCAAAAAAAGATAAAATCCTTCCATAACCCATTTTTTTTTGCGTTTGACAGTGTTCCATCTCTGCAAGACCATATCGCCAAGTTCTCTCGGACAATATGACAACAATCAAACACCTCTAAGTGAAGATTGAAATCGCCCCGGCTCTGCACACACTGGCCGGAGCCCGCCCTCGATGATGTTCCTCTCCATCTGGGATTAGCGTCAGGGATATGGTAAAGCCGCAAATTTAAGGCAACGACACGTAATCTCCTTTGTATTCCCCTCCGTATTTCGCCATCGCCCTTGGCCCCTCAGGATCACCTCCCTAATCTCCTGCTACAAGCGCTTTACCTTCAATTCAGTGGCAATTTCCTGAAATATAACAAAAGCTGAATTAGTTTGACCCGTGGCGGGCAGGGGAAGCCAGGCGTCGCACCACAAAGGAGACTGGCCGCAACGGGAAGGATAAAGGCCGTCAAATGTTTTGTCGTGGTGCCAATCAAAAAGAGACATGTTTCCCCCAATCTGAGCGGCGTCAATCTCGCTGTGTAAACCTGCCACCGCGCGTTTATTCCAGCGGAGCAGCGCGTCGTCGCCTTCCTGTCGGGATTAAAGAAAAACGTCAGTGGGATTGTTTGTTGTAAAAGTAGAGGGGTGTCTGAGCTTGACACGACAACCTTAATATGACTGCAGCCCCTCACAGCTCCCGGGTACATGCGATGGTCTGAAAACGATCGTTTTTTGCTGGTTTCTGAGAAGACTTGACGAAGACAGAATGAGGTTTTGGAGAGTAGTATCAGTCATCAGGTTTCCTGCTAACAGGGTTTGAAAAATACCGTTTTGGAAAATGAGAGTGAAAAGCTAAAGTGAGATGAATAAAGACCACAGAGATGATTGCGGGCCGTAACTGAGGTCTAAGATGTAAATCGAAAGAGTAAATTAATTTCACTATGAACTCTGTGTGTGTTTGTGTGTGACAGAGAGAGTGAGAGAAAGACAGAGATGGAGATTGAGAGAGAGAGAAAGAGACTAAAGGAGAAAAGATATGATTGACTTATTCAGTTAGTGAATACTACACCGTCATTTCAACATGTAATATCACAAAATAGGGAAATATCCCAGCCTTTTATAATGGTTGTTTTCCCTCCACAAAGTAAAATACCATAGATTTCGGAGAAATTACACTTCTCACAATAGGGGATCAGGCACCATGCAAGATAAATGGAGAAAGACAGCGAGAGCAATTTAAAAACTCGAAGAGCGAGGAGGAGACAATTTGTGCCTTTGTCATTACCAATGCATGAGGCATGATGCAAAACACTTCCACTATGGTCTCCCCAATGTTTTGCCACATCGTTGGACTAATTGGCAAAGGGGAATCGTCTAACAAGGAACAAAATTAAAGGCGGTTAATGGCGTCTCCCTCCTTTTGCTTGCAGGGGGAACAGTGGAGGTCTGACTCACTCTGGCTCTCCAACCAAACTTTCTCCAGATGATAACAGCCGATAACCTTTAAAAAGATGAAGGTTTGCTGGAGCTCTGTTAGTACTGCATAGATGTCACCGGGAGTGATTTCCAATTGGAGTGAACGCAGAGGGCAGGAGTGTGTGTGTGTTAGTGTGTGGTAGGGGTGAGGGGAAGGGGGGGGTGGTACGACCGCTCGGCTGTCTGGAATCTAAATGGCAGATATGTCCGATCTGACAAGAATGCACCAACGTATCGACCGGTAACTGGGTCGGACGTGCATGAGCTCAATATCAACTACGGCCGTGCTCGTGGCCGGGAGGCGGGAAGGGGAGGAGAGGAGGGTGCTCACGTCGGGCTGGATTTGACGCCATCCTTTTCGAAAAGACAGAGGTGAAGATGGATGGGCACCGACAGGGCGTGTCAATTCATGTCGTTCACCCTTTCGCTTGTCGACTTTCCAACATACATGTCATACACGTCACCAATACATCGGCAGCCTCGTTAGCGCCAGGGCCCATTTGTCATCTAGCTGTTCTTTAATCCGTCAGATTTCACCCAAATGTGTTTTTGCGGTATCTAAGGATGTGGATGTATACCACTTTACTTGCCACATAAAACGTGCTCGTTAAGCGCTGCTCGGCAACGGGACCCCCCACCCCCCCCCTCTCCAGAAAGCTGAATCAGGTTGATTGGTCACTTCACACCCTGTTCCAGTCTGCTGATGAACCTTATCAGGGTGATGAATATGTTCTGCCAAGGCCATTGAACAAATCATGATGCTTTTCTCCAAATAGAAATGAAAGAGCCGGCGATTTCTGCCCTTGTCAGATGGGCCCTATTCATTACTGCCTAACATGTGGCGGCCGTGCTGAGTTGAGGCAGGCCTGCATTTGCCCCATGCCGTGACCACAAATCTGCCACAGCCAGCGCCAGCAGCCAGGTTTTGCTGAGAGGAGACCGAACAGGGCTCGGTTCCACAGGCTGGCACCGGAGGAGGAGACAAAGGGGGGAGGGAGGGAGGGAGGGAGGGAAAGGGAGGGAGAAGGGGAGAGGGAGGTAGATAGGATAAGGGAGAGAGATGGAAAAGGAGAGAGGTAGAGAGAGGGAAAAGGAAAGAGAAGGAGGGAGCGAGCCGGGAAAAGATGGAGGCAGAGAGCGATAGATCAAGAGAGAAGGGGAGAGCGAGGGCAAAGGAGAGGTACTCGAGTGCACCTCCTCCACACTGGAGCGCTGAAAAGTACTGACTTTATCAATCAATCACAATCAACTAATTGCAAGGCTGGCACATTCAGATGATGGCGCCGCTGGGTGTTAATGAAAATTGCACCTCTGTTTGACACAACATCTGATCCTGTTAGAGGTGGGAGTGAAGCCAGATCTTGACTGCCTGACAGACTGTCTTCTACAAAACTGCATTGAAAAAGCTAACATATGTGTGTTTAACCAAACCTGTCACATCAGAGGCAACCCTCTAATTTAACTACATTTTTCTGACAGCTTAACAAAAGCTTAATTAAAATTTGCCATTACGGACAATTGTTTATCTAGTCAGTTCGGCGTGCACGTGAATGTGTGGGTCACTCATTGGTATGAACTGCTGTGCGTGCGATGTTGTGTTTATGAAGAACCAAATGTTTACTCGGCGAAGTGTGAACACAGAGATGCGAGTGCGTTGGCGTTTGTGTGTAGGTGCATGCGTGCAGGTATGCGTGCGTCGCTGCTGCACATGTCCGGGCGTGTGCGCGTCGACGCGTGTGACTGAAGAGTGTGTGTCTATTTCCGAGCGGGTCCACTGATTGGAGGACAAGCCTAACGAGGCGGGAGGAGGGGGGGGGGGGCGTCCACAGACATCAGCAGCCCATTCCCAGTCATTAAGCGCTGCTGTAATCATGCCCATTACAATGCTCATTAAAAGAAAAAAAAAGACTAGCATAATCCCCCACAGGACCGGAGTCACCACTCCGATCCTCCATGAATGTCTTCCTAGCTGGGATAAGCGCCCGCTCCCCGTCAGCCCTCCTAATGACGGCCCCCCTGGCTCCATATCCCTCCTCAGTGATGGGCTCCCATGCTCTCTCGCCTTCCAGAGATGTGGCCCTCCGGCAAACAGCACAGAGGCCCAGTCCACTCGGAGGCCCCCGCCCGCCCGCTTCCAGGCTAAGTCGGCTTCGGCAGAGATTCGGACTCGGAGGAGAGTTACTGGCCGGGATGGAGTTTAAACGCTTCGAAAGGGGAGGAGGATGTCTGGTCTTCATCCGGCCGTCAAAACAAGAGAAGGATGTGAGAATTGGGATTGTGGAGTTTGGAATTTGATTGGCAAACGATTGTTTCTCGCATGCAATGATGTTGACAACAAACTTGATTTATCGGTTGCTCTTTCAGACATGGGGTTGCCGTAGTTATTTTTGTGTCAACAAAACACATCAACACTTTGACCACTTTCGTTCAAACCAGAACAACTAAAGGTATTCTCAGTGGGAGGACATCGAGTCCTGAGGCAGGTGCAGTTAATGAGGGAAGCTCCGTCAATCACCGCTAACGAATGCAAACCAAACCTGCAACTGAAGCCAAAAATAACATGGTCTCTGTTGGAAGTACAAGGTTAGAATATTCCCACGGCAACGCTCACCCCCTTGCAGTGTTTGTTTCCGAAAATAGCAATTCAGTAAAACTGACTTGACACTGTATTGCGATGCTGACGAGTGCGTGTGCGTGCGGTCTGTGTTTTGCGCGTGTCGACGCCGCGTGAGTCTCCTCGCAGCAGAGGATGGCAGGGTTGGGGTTTTGAAGGTGCGGTGAAGGATGGCAAGTTCTGAAGGCGTTGTGAGAGTTCCCTGGCTGTGGTGTGTCACTCAGATTGGAGACAGCTGTCAGCCTGGAAGTTTCTCCACCTCGGCGGATGGCTCCAGAGATCTGGAGGTTCTAATGATCTCACGGAGTTGATGGGATTTCATCTCTCCTGCATCCATCTCTCTTCCTTCCTCGCTCTCTTTGTCTGACTTTCTCTCCCTCTCCCTCTGTCCTTCTCTCTCCCCCCATTCCTTCCTTCCTTTTTCTTCCTTCTCCCCCCCCCTCTCTCCCTGTCTCTGTCTTTCTCTACATCTCTCTCTACCCCCGTCTCTCTCTCTCCCTCGCCTCCCTCTCTCTCCTCTAGTTACCCTCCACGGCACAGCTTCCTAATGCTGTGTAGAGTTTTCAAAGCAAGCGAGTACAGACAGTTGGTCTGCTTTCATGTTTTTGTCACAACACCCCCACACTCTGTGGCTCTCTAGTGGTACCAACTGTTGACGTGAACTGTATTGTTACACGTTCATAATTCCTCCCTTTGTTTATTCGATTTGATTTCATGAATACACCACTAAAAAACAGTGCAGCACAGCTTCATTCCAGTGATGCAGTGCAGGCATTGTGAGGGAGTTCCAGAATTAGTTGGTGAACTCTGGCCTCATCCAGCTTTGAGATCATAAACAACTGGTTCTACAAGACGGAAATCAACCCAATTATACAAGAAACAAATCCATTGAAGCTCTGATAAAGGAACAAATATTTCAACATTTGCTTGGATTTAAATCAAAGGACATTTTAAACCGTGGCACCTCTCTTTAACAATCATAGCATGAGAACTGAAATGACTCTGGTAATCAACTGAGCTTTGTGGGACTCGGTGGGAAACATCTGCTGTTTTCGCCCTGAGAAGAAACTACCGACTCCTTCCAGAACGTAGCGACGAAAATATGTCATAATGGAAGCAGTCCACCCTCTCTGGAGATAGAGAGAGAGGGGGGGGGGGGGGGGTCGGCACAATGTACGCTTCTTGAGGAACTTGCCAATGTAACGTAATCTCCATCTGAAAATGTCAAATTGCAGAACCTTCTCATCCCCGCACTCTTTTCCCGACCGAGTACTGAAGCGGGAACCCTCAATCTCCTCTCTCCCCCTCTCGATGTCGACGACTGCCTCGTGGCCCTTTGTTCTCTCTGGCTCAAAGAACCTCCTCAGACTCTTAAGATGGTTCAGAAGGAAGTGCTTGGAGCTAACCACCCTCCCCTCCCCCCACCCCCCCACCCCGGCCCTCCCAAGTGAAACCGAGACAAGACGATTCCCTCCCAAGATTCGTTAGCACAGGAACGTCTTCGCAAATCTCACTCAAATGCTTGGCGCTGCAGCGAGTAAACAAACGGGTTCTGGCCATCCGTAGGAACAGGGATTCTTCAGTTGATCTGACAGGCTCAACCACAAACACATGGGAACAACGGTGGCATATGTCATCACGCCGAACCGTACACAGGAAAGGTCCCTCAGGGAACCTCCGCTGAGCCTTCTGGGAACCAGAGACCACCAGGGTTCCCGTCGGATTGCCCGACGACGCGGCCCGCTTCTCAGGAGGAGTCCTTGCTGGAGGGTGTCGCGAAGAAGCCCGCCTCAAACGCCTGGTTTTAACTGCTGGGCAGTCAACCATCTTGACTCTGAATCCCCAAACCACGGCCCCCTAACCCCCCTGAAACCAAAGCTCGCTTGATAAGCACAGGCAGCGCAGTCGGTGGTGTGGGGACAACTGTGTCCGAGCACATTACCACAGAGAAGCGGCTCTCTGCCCACCGGCCACAGCCGGTTTCCTTCCTTGTAGGACGGTCTCCCTCCCCCGATGGAAACAGCTGTTTGGATGGAGCTCTTCAGGGCCTGAGGAAGGTCTCAGCCATGGAGATAAGACACGAGAGAGAGAGAGAGAGAGAGAGAGAGAGAGAGAGAGAGAGAGGGTGAGAGAGAGAGAGAGAGAGAGGAGGGAGAGAGAGAGAGAGGGGGGGGGAAGAGAGAGAGAGAGACCAGAAGACTGAAGCCTCGAGTGAGACGCCGTCCTCTGTTCAGCTGTTCCTGTGTCTAAAACAGCGAATAAGCATTTCTACAACAATCTGGTCAACGGAGGGTAAAGAAAGGTTTGAGGAACATGTGAACTGACCACGTGTGGGTGTGGTTTAGGGTTAGGGTTTAGGGTTGTGTTCGGGTTCGTCTAGAAGGTCTAGTGACTCCTGGTCTGGGGTTTGTCCTGACATCAACCCATGAAGATGTGCGGTTAAGTAAACATGGGGTTTGAATCCCAACCGCCCAAAAAAGGAAAGTCAGCCTTGATATTTCCCTTGAAAACAGATATTTTCAAGGATGCCTCTTCATTTTCCCTCCAGGTAATTGTGTATAGGAGAGATATGCCTGTGCTGTGTGTGACCAGGGTGGCGATACGTTACATAGAATTCCCCCTGAGGCGTTTTGAATAGGAAGCTGCTGATAAGAAATGCTTTGCCCCACTGCAGCAGTCGTTCCTCTCCAAACACAGCCAGGCAATCAAAGACTCATCAGGAAAACCCCGGGGAGAAAAGAATGCTTTGGCATTTACTCAAACCGGAAGAATAATCCTGCACCAAACAGCATGCAAACACACAGTATGGCAGTGATAAAAGGTTTGTAAAGGAGGGTCAAAATTAGAACTGGAATGTTCCTCAACGTAATGGGTTTGTTCCGCGCAAAAGGTTGTGAAGTTTATGGTTGATGTACAAATTATCGAAAGTATTTCAGTAGTCACAGATTCAAGGATTGCACCAAAAAAACGAGATGCAGTGGACCGCCATGTTCGATTTAAACTGTGAAAACCCAAACTGTATCATTACCACCTTTTAGCCATCCATGTTCGAGGCTAAAAACTGAAAAGAAGGTGTTTCCAGAATATCTGTCTCATCGCTCAATATTCATATTGAAACCAAATGAGCTTTCCTCCATTCCCCTGCAGAGAATAATTCCTCTCAGCACAGAAGTCACCGCTTGGAATGAAGCCAAGCGATAATTTGGGGGTTTTGATTAAACAAGCCACAAAGTGATTCATCATTTCCAACGACTACAGACTAACCAGCATCCAAACATTTCGTTTAGCGGTTTAGATTCCAAGCTTGCCAGCCGGTGTTTGAGTTAATAAAAACCCTTGGTAGTTTTAGTAGAACACGTGTCACCTATTGATGGATGGATGTAGCGGGCACCTATAGAAAACATCATTACAGCGTTATTGATTTGGATGGGATCCCGAGTTTGGAAAAGGGGGAGTTTGTTTCGGCAGAGGAACAGCCACAGTGATGAGGTTTCCATGCTTCGAGTTTCATATTCCATCGTTATCATTCCGACTGTTCCACACTGCGGCCATCTCAACACACGACACTCACTTTAGTCGTCTCTTGATTAAAAAAAGGGGAAGTCAACTTCAGGCAGTAAATCATATCACTACGCCAGATCTCCACAATTTACCCTGCACAGTAGTGGCTACAAATTAGGAATCTGGAGATTGGGGCTGAATTGGTTTATTTGAATCAATCAAAACTATGCCTCGAGGTAACTTTTATGAACCAAAACAACATATGGCACACAGACACACACAGACAGATAGACAGACACACACACATACAGACACACACACAAGAAGCAATATCAATAAACGGCCTCTGAAAGTTAACAAAGTAAACATACCAAAACAGAACCAGTGCTGCAGTAATTGTGTGCATGTGTTAGGTAATAAAACACCTGGGACTAGAGCATGTGCTCCATTGCTTTTGGCAAATAACATGTCTAGTAAATATGCCACTGTCTGTTTTTTGGGGTCTGACAATGGACGCATGTATCCTTAACACTGACCTTTGGTTTGTGCTGAGAAAGCTGTCAATGACTCTACCAGGGATTCAGAGTGAAAGATATGTGTCAGATATCATTTGTATGCATAAACTACTTGACAGTACGGTCCATAATACACAAATATGATCTTCAAACCCTCTGGCGGTACTGAAACTAGACACTGTCTAAAAGGATTACATATTCTCCACAGACTGAATTAACATTGATGCCATAAGCTCCCCTCCGCGAAAACAAACACCGTACCCAAGGGGTCATGTGCAGGCTTCTGTGCCTGCTCAATATTACATTGTATTTTAATGATGTCCCTCACTGAAGCGGCGTGAATAATTTGAAAATATCCTCGCGCTTTCTCCCTTTCCTGTGAGAGGCGACGTCCAAACACTGGCTGACATTTTCCTTTTTGATCAGTCTGCCTCATCCAATAACAGGAGTCTGGGCCGCACTGGAGTCTTATCGTGTAGCTCTGACATCCATGCGAGGTGCAGCTATGAAGATGCTCGCAGACAAGCACAACAGAAGGCCTTGGAGGTCCAGCTTCGCTCTAACGTGATGAAAAAGCTTCACAGTTGAAGCACAGCCTGACAGTATTACTGGGTGAGTGCGAGGAGAGCTTTCACGATGAATAAAGAACTGACATTCTTCCCAGGACTCACAAGGAGAAAGGTAAAAACAAGATTATGATCTTTTCTTTCTCGACATTTTGCTGTGTTTGTCTTGCCACTGGAGCGTCCAATGGAACTGTAACAGTGGAATGTAACCGAGGCTCCATATTTATATCCATTGTTCCGTTCTCTAACATCGTACCTTGGTCTTTGTAATGAACAAATGTTCGGCTAAATCAATAGATAACAGGCGGAGAGCGCCTACCACACAGGAGCCCGGGTATGATTATCTGTCTCTCTCTGTCTCTCTCTGTCTCTCTCTGTCTCTCTCTGTCTCTCTCTGTCTCTCTCTGTCTCTCTCTGTCTCTCTCTGTCTCTCTCTCCCATAAAACAGGCAAAACAAATTATGTTAAACACAAACCAGATAAGAGAATGAGGTTTTTGTAATGAAACACTCAATTTTAGCTTATCATCCTTTGATTAAAGCAAACTCAACAAGCTCCAAACCCATCCGGCACTCACCCACACCCCCACACACTCCTTAGCAAGAACCCCCCCTCACACACCCCCACACACTCCTTAGCAAGAACCCCCCTCACACCCACACACACACACACACACTCCTTAGCAAGAACCCCCCCTCACACACACCCACACACTCCTTAGCAAGCAACCACCCCCCCTCACACACACGCACGACACGCAGTCTCTTATCATAATGAGAAGGTGTACTCCTACAAGGATCCCGAACTTATAGAGAGGTAATGACCTCAGAGACTCAGCCTGCATGCGTTTCCCTGGCCATCCAGACATCAAGCCCAGTCAGGGACCCCGGCGATGCGACGACTCCCTAACTACTCTGCTCATAAATTGGCATTCCAGGCCTGGCTGAGTTGGAGCCTGTGTCTGCTTCTTTAAAGACGAGCTACTTCTCATCTCAGAGTTGGAGCCGTTTCTCCCCCGTGGCTATCCCTCTCCTCCTCTCATCTCTCCTCTGCTATTTTTTTTCTTCTTTCCACCCTCCAGTTCTCCTCCTATTCCCTCCTCCCTTTCATTGGGAGCCAGCGCTCTCTCTCTCTCTGGCAGCGAGGGTGAACCGCAGTTCCCCTCTGACCCGGCGCACCCTGCCCGAGCTCCTCAGAGACGGATCAGAGCTGTCAATTAGGCACCGTGGCAGCATTAGGAACTGAGGGGGGATTCTCGCTGGCCGTCCTAATATTCACTTAGACGAGCCCAGACGACTGGGGGGAAAAAACACAACAACAAAAGACAGAAATGAAGAAAGGAAGTGTCAGAGTAGGAGAGCGAGAGAGAGTGAGAGAGAAGGGGAGAGAGAGCCAGACAAGGATGCCTCTTGATGTTGTGCTGTTCAGAGAGAGGAGAGAGAGGAGGGAGGGAGGGAGGGAGGGAGGGAGAGAGAAAGAGCATGTGTCATCCACCTGAGAGACAGTTCATCAATAACTCAGCATCATCTGGACTGTGGGGTCAAAGGTCAGGTCCCAGCAGGCACATAGGTCTCCCTTACATCTACAATATTCATGCAAGATCTGCCGCAATACATGTAAAAAAATATATAACAACCTCACAGTACAGGCGTTTATACATCTTTATAAAAACAGTACACTACATAGTTGTTTTTAAATCTTCAAGTTGAGTATTCAAATGAGCTTTCGGTATTATGCCCGAAGATCTCTAGAATGCCATGCCAAGGTTTGTTTTTTCACTGAATGTGGAGAACACTGTTCCTGGACCCAAGACAAGAGTTACATGAGATCCTTTTAAGACAAAGTGACTTCTGGCGGAGTGAGATCATTGAGAGAGCGCTTCGTGTGAGGTCCTGATAGCGCTTTGCAGGGAGGGTGGGGCAGTGCGCATGCAGAAGCACATCAACACCATGCTACATCCAGTTTTCGGACTTGTGGATGTATCAATTTTAATGACTGCTGCTACACAGATGTTCTCTCTCACTAAAAACCAATAGTAAATGGTCAGTGTGACTGAGAAAAACAACAAATGCAGATGTTATATTTTCTGCCTTGTAGGCTATAACATTAAAAGCCATGCTGAAGCGACAGCCTTTACTTAGAACAACACTTCGTCCCCCCAAAAAAACAAAAGTTAATCCATGACTAATAAACGCATGTCACGTGACAACTGCATTGAATTGTTTTGATGGTTTTCCATATCTAGTGGGGAGAGAGAGAAAGAGAGAGACAGAGAGAGACAGAGAGAGACAGAGAGAGGGTGAGAGAGAGACAGAGAGAGAGAAAGAGAGAGGGTGAGAGAGAGACAGAGAGAGACAGAGAGACAGAGAGACAGAGAGAGAGAGAGAGAGGGTGAGAGAGAGAGCGAGGGTGAGAGAGAGAGAGGGTTAGAGAGAGACCAGAAGACTGAAGCCTCGAGTGAGACGCCGTCCTCTGTTCAGCTGTTGTGGCTGTTTTTGTGTCTAAAACAGCGAATACGTTTTTCTACAACAATCTGGTCAACGGAGGGTAAGGAAAGGTTTGAGGAACATGTGAACTGACCACGTGTGGGTGTGGTTTAGGGTTAGGGTTTAGGGTTGCGTTCGGGTAGAGAGAGAGCAGACATACTCCATCCATCCCTTCACGGGCAGAAAGATGATAATAAACACCAAACGTCCCCAAAAAATGCATACTGAATATATGGAGGGTAACACATTCCCAGCTGGCCTCCTCTACACCCATCGTGTCCCTCCTGAGCTGTAGAACAGCTGAAGGAGAACAGAGGCCTTGGTGCTTTAGTCATCAAGTGGAGAGCAGAGCAGAACGTGTTCCCCGTTTCATGACAGACATGCGTTGCGATCGCAGGCATCCCCGGGGGTCGAAAGGTCAAAAAGGCCCCCCAGACTTCTGTGTTCATGGTGAGGGGCGTCGAGACGGACCCCCCATGCAGCGCCGGGGTGTAGCGAGGCGTCGCATCCGCTCTTTGTTTTATCGACATACGGATTTCAGGCGGCTCGGCCCTGAAAGTGGAGAGAGGATAAGGGCTTATCGGTCTTTGTCCTCGGCAGCTTGTAAAACAACACTGGAACAGGTACAATCTCTGCCGTGATAGATTATACCCTCCGTGAACGCCCAGCATCCTACGCTCGCCAACCCAGACAACGGGACAGCGCTCAGGCGTGCCACGCGGACGGCCTCGCACACACAGCACCCTCCCACACGGACAGGTGTTCTTCCGGGCAAGGACCCCCGGACTCCACACAGGCTCGAGTTGGGAAAGTGGACGAGCGATGTGAGAGGGGGGGGGGGGGGGGAAGTCATGTGACTTTGCGGTGGACGTGTGCGCCGGCATGGAGGAGCCGTAATCTTGATATCCGGTTGATTGGATGCATTGAAATCACAAGTTGGAATCGACCACGTTTCAGCTTTCTGCAGTTCATAGCCACATTTGCAGGTATTGTTAATGTACCACGCAGCTCACAGTGCGGCCTGGTAATCCACCTCTCCATTAGGGTGCTGGCTGTGCCTTTTACTTTGATGGAACAATGTTCAAAGCTCCATTCAGTATTGTCTTTTGGTCTTATTTCTAAGTGGGCTCCGGAGTTTGCTGCAGATCATTTGGTTTCAAGCCTGGTCCGTGCTCGAATTCTCTGAATGCTCGCTAGGAAACACTACATTACATTCAACATGGAACATCGTATACAAAACGGCACAAAAGAGAATTATAAATAGGACATTCATTAAACTTGGAACAGTCGTGTTGTACTTTTTATTTCCACTTCGCTTCTCACTCAACTTTCTTCAAAGACCAGCTCTTCCAGAGGATGGTGAAGATGAACACATAAGGGCTAGTTAAAAAGAAACTAATGAAGGCGAGCGCTGCTTGGAAAGGAATTTGAGAAATGATATGTTATTAGAAAAGAGGCTTCCTGGAGGCTTCTCTAACTGCTCAACAGAGCACAGCCCAGCCAGGCAGTTGTTTTCACAAGTAGTCAGGCAGGCCTCTTGCGAACTAGCGGGTGTCACAGTGGAGGGGAAAAGATGTGAACGTAAAAGATTATTCATCCACGGAGCCCAATATAGATATTTTAGGATGTGAAGAGTTCAGAATGCTAAATTGCAAAGAGAAGTTCTGCTTTGAATGTTAAAAAAAATACTGTTACCCCTCACCACATTCTTCCATTTGTGTGTACATGATGTCACGTCACGCTCCATAGTCACCTCAACAGTCAGACCTGGAAGGCTGATTATGGAAACCTGTGAAAAACATCGACCAGTCCCTCTTGCAAGCAAATAAAATATGCACTTAATAACAGGCAAGGCATTTCCAAATAGGATTTTTTTTGTTGTTGATCATCTTTCATTGATTTTTAATTTCGTTTTCCATATTTACCATTGCCCTCCATCTTCAAATATAACACACTGTGATTTTGTTTTATTTTTTAATTCCAACCCCCCTTTTATCCCTCGCCAGAGTTGATTCGCAATGCCTTGTCTAATCACAGGAATTCATTTGGGGAGAAGCCAGGCAGCATAAACGATCTGAGCTGCCAGAGAAGATCAGATAAATCCCTGTGTTCAATAAACCAAAGCGCCTTTCCTGAACGCAATCATTCTTAACGGGAGCATGAGTGCTGATCGTAATCCGGGATATTTGCTGTGCCCGTCCTTAAAACCGGCCCGCCCACCAACCCAATCTGCTCGGAAAAATAACTCTGACACACATGCAGCTGTGTCTTCCATGACGGCTCTTCAAAGGTCACCCCATCTTTGTCATCTCTGCCAGCCAGGCAACGGTGTTTGCCAGACAGACAGCCATTTTATTCTTAGCCGTTAACAAGTAATTATACCATCTGTCAAGTTATCGCATTGCAATTATGGAATCTGACAGTTTAAGGCTTGAGTCAGCCAAAGCTAAGAATGACCTGTCACATGGTAATATGATAGGTCCTCCCATCTGAAGAATGTTGAAATTCAGGTAACACATTTCTTTTATTGTATTCTGATTATCTATATTCAAACACGTATTTATGTGATTAATGTGCTAATGACCATGCCAGTCATGTGGCATAGCTTCTCTTTGCCTCTTCCTTTAATCCCATATTCAAGGAACAATATATTGTGGGTGGGAGTTTGAGCCGGGAGATTTTGCTTTCATGTTATTATCAAGCCCTTTTGCCTCAGTACAAGACCAGCATGCCTAATGTCTAATGAATATGCTTTGAATAAAAATTGCAGGACATCTTTCTTTCTGATGTCTTCCCTTCAAATAACCATAACCCCGGCCCACAACACAGACGTTTGGCAGTATTGAAAATAATGATGCCGGTCATCTCATCACAATGTCATTATCATGATCATGATCATGATATCATGATCATTATCATGATTCTGTATTGAAGGGAGTCCCCTTTTCCATTAGGAGACACAATGACATCTCGGCCCTAATAATGATAATTACAATCCCCGTGCATTATCGTCTTGATAATCTGCAGCCTCATCGTGGGCCTTTGAAGTGGGAGAGAAGAGAGGACGGCCACAGATGCAGCTCTGCTGAGAGTCACAACACGACAACATGGCCGCCAGCCAAACAGATGTTCCTCGCGGAGGTCCTCGTCCAATCACGCCACGGCATACTAGAGCTCCCTGGCAATCTTCGCCAAGAGACAACCTGAGAATGGCAGCGAAGGGTGGATGACGTCCGGGGCACGTCGACCGTCCACTACGACCAGACGAACTCTGTCGAAGGGCTCAGTGCAATTAGACAATTTCATATGCTCATTATTTCTCTTGTAAGACAGCAGTGTGCTTTCGTAAAATCCCATCCAGCTTTTCAGCATTTAAATCCTTTAAAGCCAGTGTGAGCTTTACAGGGAACAAAAGGGGACATTTCCAGAGGTGGTGTGCGCAAGTTCTGGATAAATTAACGGGAAAAGAGATTAATGTAATCACCTGCCTGTCAGGGAGGTCATTTGTCACCTCATTGGAACCCCAGACAGATTTGATTTATTTCACTGTTCTGACATCACTCAAACTCTAATCCTCTCCTCCCTCTAGAGGAAATGGGCTCGGCCTCCGTACCAGATGGGAATCCATGTAGTCAGAGGTTATTTTCGGAGCATTGGTAGTCCATCTTACTGTCTGCTCACTAATTTTAACAATCCTCAGGGGTGATCTGTCCTCCTCATGCTCGTGGCACAGGGCTGGATGAGGAGAAGGCCTCGAGTGTAATAACCAGTCTTGTGTTGCTCGGTAACAAATAAAGGCAAATATCAGGGGGCAAAGCTTGTTTTTTCATGACTCGCTTTATTACTTCTTCTGGCCATGTCCAAGTTTGACAACATTACAGGCAGAGCATCTCCCAGGGGGACAGCCAACCCGCCTTAACGACTCTCTGTCTCGCGTGTTTCCGTGTCGACGCACAAAACAAGCACGCTGAATCGTGCGACTCCGGAGGATGCCGCCAAACATTGTGTCCTCGCTTTAAGCGAATCCTCCGAATTCCTAAAGGCACTCAGGTTTTACCGCTCCGTAAATCACAAGCTAGGATCACGTCCAGATTTACACAATAAAAGGCTTTCTCCAAAAAAAAGAATTCCAACTAAGCCCTACTCAGAGGCAGTGCCGGCCTCATATTTCATCAGTTTTAGATTTCGAAACTTTGAAATTGACATTGGCTTTTGGACGATGTGGGCCTCAGAGCTGAGCTGGGGGGGGCCACGAGGACTTTCATCATCCTGACAGGATGTGACACTGCAGGCTGTCGTCAAGCCACCAGCCTCACTGCGTCCTCCCTAGGTGAGCAATTATGTGCGAATACCCGGCTCTGTGTCATTCCTCATGGTTTTCATACAGATTCTCCTTCGCTGTGCTTCTGAGAGGAGGAGCAGGAGCCATCGTCTGCAAGGACACTCTGTTTTAATTAGTCTTCAAATTACAAACCAGGGGAAAACAAAAGCTCAGAGTTTTAGCAGAAGGTTTGTGTTCTCCTTCCTCTTCCTTGTTGATTCGCTGTGATGTTAAGTCCATCAATTCTTCATGGTGACTTTCGAGTCAAACAAGTTGACTTTGTTTCAGTGGAGATGACATCAATAATGTTTAGGGTGGCCCTCATAAAATGTGGATTCCTTCCTGGTAGGTGTCGCACAGTGATGACATCACAGGACGTATCCTGAATAGGTGGCTAGAGTAAGTGCAGCATTCCATGTAGGACCACTCATATTGTCACTTTTGGAGAAAAAAGAGGGGATTGGGGATGGGTACTGTGCTCAGAAGTAAACATTTGATAGCAGATAAACCCCCCCCCCCACCACTGTCCGTCGCTTTGAATGCAAGTGTCTGCTAAATGAACACATTATTAGTGTTATCGTGGTGAAATTGGTTTTCTGCATCCGTTGCAATCCCAGGTTTACCTGTCTCTTTACAATGCAGGAGGAGGGATTCACTGTCTTTGAAACACATCACCCCTAACATTAAAGCAAAGACCCTGCTGATCTGACAGAAAGCTGTTCTTTTTGACTGATAGCATACGGTCATTAAGAATTCATAGGAAGGAGCTATCCACTAGGTTGAGACCACTGATGCGGGTACTGAAGTGAATATTAACTTCAAATGATCTCATTCTTTCAAGTCATGATAACCGCCAACGTTCTCACAGCCCTTCCCTTCCTTTCGTCCAGCGTCTTCTGCTTCTAACTTCAGTCAGGTATGAAACTCATAGATCTTCTAGAGAGTTCTTCAGAGAGTTTGTCAGCAACACAGTTGGAGACAAAATTACAACACCACCACGTTGTGTTCTCTCTACATATATTTTTTGGATCGACAAAGCAGGAGAACAGAATCTAAAAGCATTCTTTGCTGGTCAAATTTGAGCCAAAACAAATAGATCTCCTCTTGACATCCATTTGCAGGGACTGTTCTGGAAGCTGGAAATGCTATTCAATCATACCCAGTACCTAAGTGCACTCTCTCCTGTTGTACCTCGCAAAGGCGAGCCTCAATCTATTTTCAGCTCTCACCGAAGGCCAGCACTCAATTGATTGTCGGAAGAAGCCTGATTGACTGGTCTGGGCCCATGTTTAACTTGCTGTCTTTTTGCCGTCTTCATAGACTGGTCTCAGGGGGAGGGAGAGACAACACAATGGTCAGAGAAGAGGGCTGGTACACACAAGCAACCAGGGACAGCGTGAAACCTGCTGAGAATCAACACAGCCTCTCACAGGAGAACAGCCTCCAGCCGACTCAGACAACATGATACACACACGTGCATCTGGAAGGTCGCCATTTTATGCACGGAGGAGGAAAAAACACGTGCCGTTCTGTGTCGGCCGCCAAAGTGATTGGGTTAGGACGCTGAAGTGAAACAACATTGCTAGGAGGAGGTCAGCTTGTTGATTATCGTCGCTGGCTTTTGAGTTTGATGCGGTCTGATCGGAGCCTGCAGAAGCTGGAGGGGAACGCCAGGGACGCGCCGAGGCTTGTGGCGGGTCTGACACTGTCTGGGAGGGAGGCAGGACTGTTCACTGCTGAGCTGGAGAGCAGCTGCAAGCCTGATTCCACCCCGCCAGCTCAACATTAGGTGTTGCGGCTGTGTGGGAAGAAAAAAAAAAGATCGAAAAACATATCAGACTTCTACTCAGGTATTCTCCAAGTGTTCACCCTGTTCCTCTATCTGACAGGATAGAATTTCCAGTGCCTTATTACTCATGTAAAAACGTAAACAAAAAACAAAGAGAGAAGAGGGAAAAACAGCTCTGAGGTGCAGCTCGTCAAGGCTCGACTTGCAGCAAATAATGCTATTTCCCGGTTGCCTTGGTTACCATGACACGTTCTGTTGATGGTCCCTGGTTCCGTTGCTAGGGAGTAACCGCGGCGACATATTCCAGTGCCTGAGTCTCCCATGTCTGCACTGTGCACATGCAGCATTCAGGAATCAGATTCAATCAATAAAAGGTTTGAGGCATGGCCTCTAAGCCCTACTAATTACATGCAAAGCAATAAAACCCAGGGAACAATTAAGGATTCAATATAGCATACAAGCCCAGGAGGGAAGGGACCAATTACTCATGTTCAATTGGCAACGAGAGATCAGTGTCTCCAGCAGGAAATGGCAGACGGACTTCGCCACTCTCTTTTATTAAAACTTCAAATAAAACACAATCCTGTGTCAGTAGAACTAGGAGTTCATCATTCATTTGTTATTATTAATAAGGATATTGGATTGGTTGGGTTGATAAGTGACCCTGTGTCTACTCCTTTCGGTGCTATTACTGACTTACAGATAAGGTCAGTTTGTAGAACAAATTTGAAGCTTTAGACAGCTCTACTGATGCCATGTATCCTATGACTCAATGACAGCGTACCAGACGATTTGCAGCCGTTTGTCTGGTAGCAGAAAACTCTCGATCCTACAATACCAGCAAACCAGACGTTCTTCGCCGTAGACAAAAGCATTATCATTGCAAATGTAGCAAACCTGATAATGTGTCCCTAGTGACAATAAAAATCTATTCATTTAAGTCATCATTAAATAAACAACTCATTTAGTCAACTGCCTATAACCACTGAGCTCGACCTATCCCCTCTGTCGACTCATCTCTGATGATGTTGGGGTGCTGAGGTTCTCTGACACCCCACAGCCTAGCTCCTGGACGTCTGTGAGTCGGGGCCCTGCGTGCCATCCCTCTCGTGTTCCGTGCTGTGACTTTCAGCCGGTCTCCTTGGGAGAAGTGCATGATGGGATAGGCCATTTCTTTTGATTAATGTATGGCGCCAAAGCCCCCAGGTGTAACAAGCAAATTACCCCGCGTGATAATTGCGACAAAAGTTGTTCGGTCACGTCACATTAACCCGATACTGTTTCGTTGGACGGAAACAGGGAGGAATCCATTAAAGGCTCCTCATCATATGATTAAAACCTGTATAACCCTCAAAAGGACTCACGCAATCCTCAAGTCAACCTTGCCTAAGTCCACCAGTTCTACAAACAATTCATCAAGTGTATCAATGTTATGGGCAGCAACCAGATGTTAGGATCCAGGGGAGACAAAATGGCTACCATGCCGAAATGAAGTTGGTTTTATTCACTAGGGGGCATCGACATAGGGGTGGGGAGTTGGATGGGGGGGGGGGGGGGGGCGTGGGGGTGTAGACACAGCCACTGCAAACTCACTGAAATTGTAAAGACACTGTCGAAAAAACCCATGCTCTGAGACCATTCATGTCAGACCCTGTGTCTTCATTCCCTCAGCGAGGAACATGCAGTCTCTCACAATCAGAAGTGACAGCCCATGGCAACCGAGGTTCTCTCCCGGCCCTAATCTGCAGAGAGTAGACACTGTCAAGAGAGACCACACCTCGTGTTCCCGACCCAGAGGAGGGGGAGGAGGAGGGGGGAGGAGGGGGAGTTGGAGGAGGAGGGGGAGGAGGAGGGGGGAGGAGGAGGGATGGGGGAGGGAGAGGAGGAGGAGGAAGTGGAGAAGGGGAGGGAGAGCAGGATACGAGGCAGGACGGGGAAGGGGGGAGGAGGAGGGGGAAGCAGGAGGAGGAGGGGGTTGCCATAGGAACATAGACACAGAATGTCCTCTGCTCAGGTTTGAATGCTCACAGATCAATAAGTCAACGTGGCAAAAGGGAATGAAGAACAACAAAAAAAACGAACAGACCTCCCCCCTCCCCCACACACACACATTTCTTAAGAATCAAAGTGGGTTTGCGAGATGGCAGAGAGAAAGACAAGGAGAGAGCGAGAGAGCGAGAGAGAGAGAGAGAGAGAGAGAACATAAAACAGCAGCACTTTACCCCTGTGCACACAACACAGAGATGAGAGGCTGGCTGTGCGGCCATACTCAATATTTGTGCCATGCGCCGATGAAAATGGGGGTGGCAGAGGCCTTGACAGGGAACACAACACAGACAGGCAGAGAGCGGGAGTCTTGATGACAATAAACCAGGATGCCATTTGAATACACTGACCTGGAAGTCCACTGTTTAGGAAGCTGAGAAGTATAGAAAACTGCATGCTGTTGTCTTGACCTTCTCTGAAGTCTCTGATGGCTTCTACGATTCACAAGGGCAGTGTGTATGTGTGTGTGTGGAGTGGGGATGTGCTTTTGGACCATCTGCACCTTTATGGTTCAATAAACTAGAGTTTGCTCATACGGGTGCACTAGCTTTACAGGCTATTTACAGACTGATAATAAACACTCACACACATGCACACACATAACTATATATATATATATATATATATACATATACACACACACATATGTATGGTACTTCCAACCAGCTTACCTTGCCGAAAAGTACATGTTCACCTAACTAGTATTTTGATTTCATTCCTACATGGATGATGTAATTGAACGAAAGAATTGGATGGGCTGTGGTGTGTTTGGGTCTCTGTGAACTCAGATAACGGCCTCGTTGTCGTCTGCTGTACACCGGTGGTGACAAGACTAGGTGTCGCTTAACTCCTCAAACACACCAAGGACTCAAAAACACAGAGTCAATCAGATGAGCACAACCTCCGGACCCTGCAGTTTAAAATCGAAAAAGTATCGATTTATGGGCCTGGTGAGGGCGCCTGAATCCGGCATGTTGGACGCTTTGAAGCTGTATGAAATATAATATTCTTCTTTAACGTGGGGTGGGAGAGGACCGAAAGGCGCCGTTAGCCACAGCGTTGGGTAAGATGATGTGGCTCTACCCGGCTAACAAGGCGGAAGACTTTAACCTCTGTCGTTTCCCCCATCGCGCCTCGCCGCGAAAACTCATCGAGAAAAGAGATCCCGATGAACAGAGTGAGACTCGTGGAGAGAGAGACCCGCACACAGTGAGAGAGCAATGAGAAGGATGGGGCAGGGAGGAAAAAAAAGAGACAGGCAGAGAGAGAGACCCAGAGACAGAGAGAGAGAAAGATAGATGGGGCAGAGAAAAATAGAAATCGAGAGAGACACACACACACACACAGAGAAAAAGAGAGAGCGACCCCGAGAGAGACCCAGAGGGAGAGACACAGCGAAAGAGAGAGAGAGAGAACTAAAGTGAGGGGCGAGAGAGAATGCATGGCCTTCCATTAGCTTAATCTCATGTCATGTTGCCGCAGTCAGTGACAATACCGAACATAACAGCTGGGTGTAACCCACCAGCCACAGAGGAAACCAGCAGGTACAGCAGGTTAAAGTGTCCGGTTGACTTAAGTGACATCGATAGGTGTATTTATGAAGAGGCAGGAAATTGCCTGCTGTACTGCATGATAGTTCTGTCAAGGTTTTTACCTGTGCTAAACATGCTGGGCTCTGCGACACAGCAACCTGCAAGCCCCACCATCTCCTTCCAAACATTAGTTTGGATTTATGATCTGCCAAGAAGCAAGCTAGCGTTGCTTATAGACTCTGTTTGGCCCTGTTGTTCCATCCTCTCGATCATTTGCGCTCAACACCATCCAAGGAGAACGAGCTCCTCGTGATAATCGCGAGAGAGTTACCGTCGCTGTAAAACCTGACGCTTTCCAGCACACAAAGAAAAAAAAAGCTGAAAATCAATTTCAAAGTACCCCCACAGGAGCTCCATCTACAGAGGAGGAGAACACCTTGTGCGTCAGAAGAGGAGAGAGCGATCCGACCGCGCGCTGAGCTACGACGGTCCGACTGCCCCGGGTGCTCAGAGATCCCCGCCGTGTCCCACCCGGACGCTAAAATCAACGCGGGGTCGTTTAGAACCCCGAAACGAAGCCGCCATGGAAATCCCAGCAACAAATGGGCGCTCTAAAGGAATCATATCCGGCTGATGTCAGCAATCATCACCGCGGTGGTCTTACATCATTTTTACGAGTCGGCAGGAAGGAAGGGGCCTGAACACCACACATCTCTCTTGTTTTGCTTAATAAGCCAGAGCGATAGATTTCCCCCCCGGGCCGATAAGGCAGCGAAGCCCCTGGTTTGGATGTATGCTAGGACTGACCTAGAAATGCCCCATTCATCTGGGGTGGTGTGGACACTCTGGACTGTCACAGTGAAGATAAGCGTGCAGTGTGGCACTGCGTGTGCCGGAACAGCTGCGTGCTGACGGTAGAAGAGATGGAGAAGAGATCAACCGTAAACCAGGTTATTCAATGTAATATTGGAAAGGCTACGATCCATATGTCGAATACAACACACAAAGCAGTTTATGCTTGTTTGGATGGTAAACACACAGTGACCTTTTAATGACTAAGAACGTAAGTCTAGCTGTCTGATATTGCATTTGCTTGACAATAATAGAAAATAATAGAAGTAACATGGTAAAACCATCTCTATTGACGTCAAACTGACATTTTGTTCACTTAAACAGAGAGACCTATTGTCTACCATAAGCCGTAGTGCCAGCTATTCACATTGCAGGTGTAGGTTTAAATGGAAGTATTCAGTTTCCTATGCTAATTTAGTTTTTTTTTTTTTTTTTTGAGAAATGACTCATTAACCAAGCAATATATTCCAGTTATTACAACCAGGCAAACAGTTATTGTACGAATGCCAAACTGTGAATGCTATAGAACAGAACAAGGGGAGAAAGAGCCGCAAATGATTTAATTAAGTGGAGAAATGTCACTCGAATGTGACCTCCGAAATGAATGAGTCATTCGTGGCGATTGAAACAAGGTGTAAGTACCCGGGGGGCGGGGGGGGGGGGGCCGCAGCGAAATCCGTGCACCTCCGAAAGTCACCTGCTCCTCGCGCAACCACGAAACGCCTGCAGCTCTGGAGGGAGAAGCTGCATGTCCGGCAGGAACACAAAGCCGTGCGTCTGGATGCTTTATGGGGGGGTTTCCAGTCAGACAGTCCTGATGAGAAGGCTCTTCGGCAGCCTGGAGGAGGGCCATGTCGAATCCCTGCACAGGGAAGGCAGACGCTGGCCCCCGTTGATCCGTATCTGGGAAACCGAGAGACGAGCGGGGCTTAGCATCTTAAGTGGGATTTGTGGGCAGCTGGTCTGTTTTGTGGGCGAGGCGAAGGTGTCGGGTGTGCATGGAGAAGACCAGCAGACGCCTGAACCAGAGGACTGGGTTTTTAGTCTCAGACCAGCCCAGACCTGAACCAGGGGGCTGGGATTCACTGCACCTCAGACTCACCCCACTGGGATAGATGGATGGAGAGGGGGGTGTTTATTTCCTTTGTTGATACTTTGTCGTGTGAGAGAGCCCGAGAGACAGATGAGGTGAGAGGGAGAGAGACACAGAGAGCCGGAGACAAAGAGGTAGAGAGAGGGAGAGAGAGAGAGAGAGAGAGAGAGATGAGGTGAGAGGGAGAGAGACACAGAAAGACAGATGAGGTGAGAGGGAGAGAGAGACAGATGAGGTGAGAGGGAAAGAGACACAGAAAGACAGAGACAAAGAGGGAGAGGAGGAGGGAGACAGATGAGGCGAGAGGGGAGCAGATGGGGATGTGGGGCGAGCGAGAGAGCGAGACCGAAAGAGCACGAGACATACAGAGAGAGAGAGAGAGAGAGAGAGAGAGAGAGAGAGAGAGAGGGAGAGAGAAAGAGAGAGAGGGGGCAGAGAGAGTTCAGAGACGTACTCATGTTGGCAGAGACGGAGTCAGGGACTGAGGCATCCAGACTGATGTGTTCAGGCTGTCCTCAGGCCGTCAGCTGCAGCTAAGACCCGGCCAGGCTTCCAGGCCCTGTGTGCCTATTAGGAGGATGAATCACAGGGCGGCGGAGGAGGACGTAGGGTGTTAAAAACACATTATTAACATTCATCTGCACAGGCCAGAGCCACGGTAACACGAAAACTGTTGGTTGGATGCGAACGGGGGGGGGGGGGTCCTGGAGTGTGGCAGGGCGAGTGCTGGGCGTCGAGGTTGGCGGCTGGCGGGGCTTGTAGAGCCAGCCCACAGGCGCACCCCATCGTGAGAGGTCCAACCCACCCAGGTGGTCGTTTTGGTGGCGGCGTTCCAGAACCGCTGTTGTTCTTGCGTCCCGCTTCCGCCTGGAAGCTTCCGTCTGGGCACGGTTGAATTACAGACGCAAGGCCCAGTCAAGCAAACACGAAGCCAGTGATCCGAAATGTATTCCACATCGACCGTTTTTATGTCGGGGAGAAAGAAAAATACAGTATATATTTTAAGACTATTCCTAGGGGCGGCGGGGGGGGGGGGGGGGGGGATTCTGTATTGTACTGTGAAATATGGAAAACTGTTATTGCAGTTTTGGTGATGCATTCTAATGTTTATTGGCTTCTACATCTATGTAACCTAGTCTTTTCCAGGGCAGAAAGAGGGTGGTGGAGGTAGTGCTCATTCTGAAAAATAGCCAGAGGCTGGAGATGCATCATTTGTTTGATACGCTCCATGGCTTTGCCTTCTTCTACTTCATTTACACACCGCTGTGTGGGTTAGTTTGCATATCAATATACTTTTGTTTCATATTTCATTTTGTATACCTGTCATTAGGGCACACTTGATTGTCAATCATATTTTCTGTTTTTCGGCTTTCTCTTTTTCATTTATATTTTTCTGCCAGCATTGCTGGACTCTGAATTTGGTCTTTGAATTTTCCTGTGTGTCTGTGCATAAGGTTTGATTGAAACACTCCGCAACAGAGAATTACATTGATCCAGATTACCCGACTATTTCTCTAAGAAGTGAATCATAACTAGTTTTTCCAGTTTATAAATATTTTCCTTTCAGCCGCCATGAGTTAATGTCTGAGATGAAGCTTTCAACACCGTCACCTGACAACCAAACAAGCACCGCACATTCTCCCTTAACAACCCTGTGTTCAAACAAAAATCAATTTGGAGCCTGTTCCTCCAGTCCTCTACAGGAAAATAGACTACACTTCCCTGGCATCCTGTCTTGCCCGAGCGTGAAGATGAATTTGAGAAAAAGAAAGAGAGAGAGAAAGAGAAAGAAAAAGAAAGAGAAAGGCATCTGAAATCGGAGGTTTCGTTTTATTTAGGAGATGTCTGTTGGAGGAACTGGTTCGAGGCCGTAAACATCTGACTGTGACAGATAATCCAATCAGAGCTGGAATACCGGAATATCATCTGCGACATAAAACCCAGAGAGGGATTGGCAGGAAACAAACTTGGCCAGATTGTAGGAACAACAGTTCTGACCCTGTGCAGCATAAAACCGAGAATCAGCCTTCTCAAGCACATTCAGTACTGTACTAAGGGCAGCGTAAATTGGCCGGGTCGTACCACTGCATAATGACCTTTCAATATGAAATGGACTCTTCTGTGCCACACTGATAAAGTGTTCCCCTTCTCCCACCACAGTGCAGTGCACCATCACATAATACAGTTTGACCATTAATTACCCTGTGTTTGTCTTCAAATGCTCACCAAATCAAATATTCATATTTCATACACACCGCAGTCCTTTCTGTTTGGCTCCCACACAACCAAGGCCTATACAATTAGACCCGGCTCTGAACCATTACCCTGCGCCGAAAGATAAATCTCCATAAATATGGATTTAGTGCCTAGATCTGCATGCAAGGCAACTTTGCAGTCTTTTAAGTTCACAAGTTCTCAACATTGGAGTATTAGTGCACGGGTAATCAGAGAGGCAAGTAACCCAAACATCGTATCTGTCTGTAGCTACTTAATGAGCTCAACTTGCCTGCTCGGCATCTTTCACCGCTTGAGAGATGAGCAAACTCGCACGGCACACAGCGCCGAAGCACCGCACGACAACCCCCACTGACGACATCAGCTCCTTACTCCTAAAGACAAGGAATATGTTTCGCTCATTTTCGTGCGGACTAATCGAGGTAATCGACGGTCTCCAGTTGCTGCGAGGTTTTGTCACGTAAACAATATTCTGTACTATTTTCTGTGGATTGGTTCAACAGTGATTGCAGGAGTGCCACAGCCCTGACCTCATTGGGTGTCCCATGCCCGACACCCTATATATTAAACTGACCTGGTACCAACTGGAGAAGACAGGTTTAACATAGCCCCCACGGTTGGTTGCTCCTGTTGCTATGCCGGTTGCTAGCATATGACAAGAAGCAGGCTGAGCATCTATGAAATGCTTGTGAGCCATATCCGTGTAATAAGATCTCTGCAGAGAACAATCTGGCTCTGTTGTCTCTTTAGCCCTGAAAATACATTTATGTGACCTTCTAGTAGACTAGGACTCTGGGGCTCTAGCTATGGGAAACTTCACCCTGACAAGGACTGAATGAAGAACAAAAGGCTGATTGAGCCATCCAGTAGTTGACCTCTGTCATGAAACAAACATGAACACATGAAGAAACAGTTAGGGGTAACCAGCCGTGGACTGGCTGGTATATTTATCAATATGTTTTGGGCTACCTCCTCCTCTGATCAGTTTGTGTCTTGGAAGTACGCTGACATCCGTTTTTGATAAACATAAACAAACCTTTTCACCTCAATAAAAGAGAGGAATGCCTGGAGCTCTTGTGCAATATCCACTGTGTCCTGTCTGCCTCCAGACTGCTGTGATGAAACTCTTGACTACTGCACGTCTGCAGAAGCCTTCAGAAGTGCCTTCAAGTTTGATAGGGTTACGTTTGTTTAGTCTCCAAGCAGACCACATTTGCATTGCCCTAAGGCTTGCCTCACACTATATATATATATATATATATATATATATATATATATATATATATAAGATAAGATGACGTGTTTTGGGGAGTATATATATATGTATACCCTCTACTATTTGCATATACATCTTTTTTTTTTTTTCAAAAGGAGGAAAACATTCTCAATTGGCCAATCATCTCTTGATGTATCCTCATTTGTAGTGTCCAGGATCCGTGAAGACCTCTCCCCAGCCATATTATACTGCCAGATCTCCATCTCTGGGCATCATCTAAATTGTTTTGTTTGTCTTTGATAGCTTTCACAGACTTCTTCTAAAGCTTAGCAAGCTTGTCAGCTGGAGTGGGGAAAGACGTTTCACGCACCGACACCCACCGCGGATCAGGAGAAGCAACATCTGGAGGACAAGACGGCGGCAGATACAAAACTCGGAAGGTTCTAGAAAGAGGAGCCAAAGCACGTTTGAAATGGTGGTTTGGGCGAGGCGCTTTCGGCAGATCAGCCAGAGATGCTGGGCTCGATCAGTCACATGATTACTCAGCGCGCTGGATGACTTTTCTAGGTCATTGTAGAGGAAATGTCTTTATAATAGGGAGAAATGAAGGAATCATAAAGAGGTCTCGAACACACTACCTCGAATCTCTATTCAAACATATCGCAAATATTTATGAGCATGAGAATGGATTTATTTGCACAAATATCCATAAGAAAACTAAGATGAAATAAGAAGTTATATATATATATATATATATAAATATATTTACTTATATATAAGTATTATACTGTATTCCCAAAGTGCTTGGTAAGAATCCCCTCCAGGGCTAGCATGCTGTACCTGAGACAAATCCTGACAAGACGACTTCCTGTCAGTCTTCTTCTTTGGAAAGGCTGAGTTGGAGGTGAAGGGATATCCTCACCCCGTCACTCCTTGTCTCATCACCAGCAGGGTGACTAGGGATGTGTGGTTTCCCACACAGGGCTACTCTCCTCACGGACTGCAGATAGCATGATGGGTAGAACAACCTCACCTAGCACTCTTACAGTCTGCTCACGTCCAGTTTATTATTATTATTTATTATCATTACCATTATTGTTATTTTTATTGTTTTAATCAAAACTAAAATATGAAGAAACTTTCATATGAAATGTAAAACAGGACGTGCTTTAGAAAGTAACATTTTAAAGCCTCGAATATGAAATGAATCATTGTATTTGGGGGGCTTATTAAAATAACCCCAGGTGATTTATCATCTGTAACCAGAGTGCTTTTGCATCCAGCGTCCTCAAGCAAGCGAAGCAGAGGCTGGCGGGCTCAGGGAGGGAAGCTGACGTTCGCGGGGAGAGAGGAGGCGGGTGGAGGGGAAGAGCTGACCCACACCACTGGAGATCACGCTGGTGGGAGATAAGGCAGATGGCCTTGTTCCCTCCGGCTCATTATCCCGCCCGGCAACTGATGACAGGATATGAGATGCAGGAGGGGGGTAGAGATGATCAACCCACTCGTCATCACCAGCCCCAAACCTGAACTCCACTAACAAGGTTCAGTACATACAACTTTGTCAACAAAAAGAAAGACTCAGGCCTACGTTGAAAAAGTCCTCAGGATCCCCCCCTAAAATTACCAATCCCATTCCTTTTTGTTTTTTTTCTACAACATTCCAATCTATTTCATCTTCCTTGTCGGGTTTTAATCTGGAGTGGGATTTTGCGACGCAGTCGCCGACAGTTGAGCACCCACACA
The DNA here is from genome assembly GCF_021917145.1 of Hypomesus transpacificus. Taxonomy (NCBI): domain Eukaryota; kingdom Metazoa; phylum Chordata; class Actinopteri; order Osmeriformes; family Osmeridae; genus Hypomesus; species Hypomesus transpacificus. The sequence continues at coordinate 6,956,889 of NC_061085.1, forward strand.
CGGCAGGGGATGATAGCAGGATTATCTCAGTGGGACGAAGGCTTCACACTGAGCCGAGGCACGCTTCACTCCCATGTCGTACGCATGCTCAGCGTGAAACTGCGCTATGATTATACAGTGTTTGCAGACAGTTGTACAAGTCAGGCCTCCCGTGTGTTTGGCTGCACTAAGGAACTGTGACCGGGGAGCAACACCGTGCTGTTTACATTTCTCAAGGGCCCCAAACCAAAAATGGGAGGTGGGATGAACGTCGTGAAACAGGACTGAACCACGATGAAATAGTTGACTTCACAGCACACACACACACACACAAACTGACATTAAAAAACGATCCAACAAGGCCCATATGCTTGAGCTAACCCCTCTAAGCAGGAGTCTCCATCAGTGAGAGCGTGAGATGAGAGGTTCACCGAGGCCGCTGGCAGGAGTGACTGGCAGAGGAACAGAGTCACCACCGACGATCCGGCTCGTCGTCAGGAGGGAGGGGGGGGGGGGGGATAAGTCAGGGAGCTCCCGACACGTCGAAGCGCCACCTCAGCCTCTGGCCCCGGGAGAGCTCAACTCAGGACCCCGTGTCGATCCATCAGGAACACAAATGAGGCGACGCCGGGGAGAAAGTGCGAGGCTTGCATCGACGACCTCAGCCCCTGGCTCCCTGCACATGCGTCATCTTGACTGTCTCTCCCCCCCCCTCCCCCTTCCCCTTCCCCCTCAGGATTTATCATCTCAACATCTCCGCTGCTTTTTTCTGGTGTTTATTGGTTTCCTCAACGCTTTGATGCCGCAAAGCCGTCCCAACCCTCGCACTGTGGAACCCCCACCGAAGAAAATCTCTATTGATATTTTTAGCTGACAAATTAAATAGTCAGTATTCTGGAAATGTATTCCGTCTGTGTTTCATAAATGCCACCAGTCTTTGACTTTCTTTTCCAAAGAGTCAGTCATCTTTTGTGCTGGGTGGACTGCAACGGGCAGGAATACAAAGTGTGGGGCGTTAAAGAGACAGTACGAGCAGAACGTGAGGCTCTGGGATCCACCGTGCTTCACTTTCAGGATTGTGACTGGCGTGGAATTCTTTCAATGACGAGGCCACACGAAACAAGTTTCAGTTCAGAGATTTCAAAGCGTTTCCCTTCATGTTCTTCAGAGCTTGCGTCGGCAGTATCAAGTTCCCAAACCCTGCAGTCCTGTACTGTGGAAAGATTCAATAATGCCTTTAATTCCTTCTGCCCGGTCACTCTCACACAGGCTGCTATGGGGAGCCATTAGAAGGAGATGGAATAGTGGGGTGTGCCCATTGAATCTGTCCATTGTGGTTTGCGATAAGAAATCTCTGCCACAATATTCTCTGCCTTCTTCGCTTATTAAAGCGCAATTCCATTCCAGCAGGCTATAATTACAGTGGACAAACTACTGTGAATGGATATATTCTTCGGCAAATGGGAGCAGTTTCAAAGGAGCGGTCCCTGCTCTCCGTGCCAAGGTGGCTGTGCGGGACGTCACAAGCCAGGACGACAAGAGGAGCATCGGCGGGAGTAGAACGAGGGGCGTCGAGGCAACAAGGACGAGATGCACATGTGCCTCCCCCTCCCCCCTCTCCCTCCCCCCATCTCCCCCTCCCTCCCTCCCGTCCTTCTATGCTGTCAGAATAATAACAAACAAGGCAGAAACACCTCAAAATATATGTTAAAATTCTTTTTTTTTAGGCTTCTTTTTCACCAAGGCATCAGTGCTGGTGGGGTAAAAAAGGGGAGATTCACCGTGTGACTCCATGGGTTAGATGGCACCCTATCAAACTGTGCCTTGTCCGTCTTAATTGATGCAATGGCTACAACAGGTCTATTTATACACACAGACTGTCCCTGCAGGAAAGGTCAATGTGCGATCTTGCTGTTTTATGAACAATTATTATTATATAAGTGAATTATTAGTACTTCATTATTATTGCTATGCAACACTGGGAGAGGATATACATGCTCGGTTCCTGATTAAACCAGCCCTGACGAGGATGTCATGTTGGAGAGATTAGTGGTCTTGTTTGTGTGTTGTCGTTCTTATCCGTAGTTAAAATCCCAACATCATTACTCAATCCCACTAGATTTGAAAGGACGCTGAAAAGGTAATTGCAAAGTCAATAAACCCCCAAAATCTCGGCTAAAATGAATTCCATTTCGGCCTCTTTAGCACTGGGAGTTAGATTTAATCCTTTACAGGAGGGGAGAGAAAGAAAAAAAGCCTTTCCATTTGCCAGTGAAGCACTTAGCGAGATGAACCCCCTCCCCGGCCCTTTTAGAGAGCAACTCTGCCTGTATTAAGCCTAAGTAGACACACAGAGAGAGGGAGGTGGGGTTGTGGAGGTCACTGCCAGGGGCAGGTAATACAGGCAGCTTCCTGCCCCCGCCCTGGCATTGCCAGCAGCTGGCATGACAGGGCACCACTGGCCCCTGTCATTAAATAAATGTCCCTCGCTCTGTCTCGTACTCCTTCAGCTCTGACGGGGGTTCAGAGAGCATGTTTACGCGCCAGACAAACACACGGTGAATGTTCCTGCAGTGACAAACGGCCGCGTCCCCCTGGAGGAATAGGGTTAGGGTGTCAGCATCTCAGCAGGAAGGACACAGACAGGGCTGGGCCAGGACAGGAAGCTGTGTGTGAGAAAGGGAGGGAGTGTGCGAGTGTGAGAGAGAGAGAGACAGAGAGGGAGAGAGGGAGAGAGAGAGAGAGAGAGAGAGAGAGAGAGAGAGAGAGAGAGAGAGAGAGAGAGAGAGAGGGAGTGGGAGAGAGTAAAAGAGAGTAAAAGAGAGTAAAAGAGAGTAAAAGAGAGTAAAAGAGAGTAAAAGAGAGTCTGTGTATGAGAAAGAAGAAGAAAGTGTGTGAGTGAGAGTGAAAGAGGTGTGTGTGTGTGAAAGAGAGAGACAGAGGAAGAGAGAGTGTGTGTGTGTGTGTTTGTGTGTGTGTGAACAACAGGAAGAGATGGGCGAGCGTTTCCCTGCATGCTTGTCGGTGTGTGGAGGGGTTACTGGAGATGCTGGAGGCCTCCGGGCCACATGTCTCAGCGCCAGGCAGCTGAAACGTTTCTTTCAAACCAAACAGGAATAACTAATTGTACATTTCAAATGCAAAAGCCTCCCCACCAGGGAGTTAGACAGGGTTGCGTGTAAAAGGATTGAGAAGTCTGTTCCACAGAGGCAATGCATCGACATGCCAAGCTGCACGCCTCTCTGGAGGCAGACCGCGACGCAAAACAAAACGATCAAATGAGAGCCATTATATTCATCTCTCAAAGGCACGCCGCGCCTGATAAAACCTAAATGGCGATGGTGTAGGACGTCTCGAGAGCAGGATGGTTAGGGTCCAGCCTGTAAACAGCGGCTGGGTTCTACTGGGGGAAAACCCCAGACGTGAATCATGGCCCTTTGGCATTTCAATATTTGGAGCGGGGCAGCATCTCAATGGTTGTGTTTGTTTTTTTTTGTGTACCGAGGTCTGAATCGCGGGTAGCTGTCGTAGTTAGGAACCTGGTTCAGGGTCAGTAGAGAGATAACAGTGAGCAGGGAGAGATTTCAAACATCTCTTGGATGTTAAGGCACACCTCCTCGATGCTGCACACGCACTCAGTGACCTGGCCAGGTATGATAGGGACAACCCTCCGCGGGGTTTCGCCGACGGTGAGGTCAATCTGCAGTCAAATGCTCGACCCACTGAGCAATACCCATCGGTATGGCCGTCACGTTTTAGGATCTCTCGACGGCGGCTAGTCCATCTGTTTGACCCCAGAGAGAGGCGAGCGGCCGGCTGGGGCGGAGGCGTTTTTGGGAGCTGGGGGTGTCTCCGTTCCCAAGCTCCACGGAGGAGGGGTCCGAGATAAGAAGAAGGAACGTTTTCCCTTTGATATCCAAAGAATTTCGGCTCCCGTGGAATTCACCCAGAGAGAGAGAGAGAGACCCCGCGTTTCAAAGCCATTGGAAACAGATTAATGTATTCCCTTTGAAGGCCGGTATTAACGAGGGCTATTTGTGGCCAGATCTACTTTGAGATACAAGCCTGTACTGTCATGAAATAATAAAACTCACCGGTTGGCTGGGAAAGAAGGGAGAAGCAGCTCAATAAAGATGGCATATATAACACCCCGGACATATGAAAGGGAGGTAGTTGGAGCCTGCGAAATAAGTTTCTCCTCGCTGGAGAGTGCTTTCAGTGGGAATGCACCACCGAGGAAGGACGTCGACAGTTGAAGTAGTCTACAGGCCTTCTCCCTGCACTGTGCAGTACAGCTACTCCACTGGGGATCAGAAGGACACAAAAGAGCTCACCATCCGACTAAACTGAGGGATGGGGGGGGGGGGGGGGGCTGGGGGCAGTTTGGGGGGGCTCGGGGCGGTTTGGAGAACACTGAATGTCTTTCATTTCAAAGTTCAAAAGGTGGCTACTTAGAATGTCATTGGAGAATAGGGCCAAACCCGGTTCGGCCCGCCATTCTACAACAACCTCATTGTTGGGTGTATTTTAGTGACAAAATCAAGTTGTCGCATGACCCGCATGTAGAGTAGCATGCATGTCGCTGTGATAGGACAGCCAGCCACTGGGTTACTCTGAAGGCACAGCCGGTGAGTCACGCTGACAGAAATGCCGTTTTTCCAGCACTGAAGCGCTAGAAACGTTCAACGTGCCAATAAGACAAACAATGGCGGCTTTCTCTCACCCGCCACTTGAGCGCATCGACCAGTCCTCATTCCTCATCCCTCATCTGCAGCACCTAGGAGACACGTTTCTGGAGCTCGACTTGACCATGGCAGCCACTCTCATCATCACGCAGGGTGCCTCGTCGCCCTGGTTACCACCCCCCCAACCCCCCCCTCCCCCAACCCTCCCCCTCCCGTAGGTTGCTAATAATCTAACCTGATTTCTCGCAAACTTATGATTGCTGGATGATTACAAGCGAGCAACACTGTACAAACCAAGACTCCAACACTGTTGTTTACTCTCTCTTATTTAGCCTCTCCTCTATTGAGCCGACACCCCCATCCCCGTCCAATTCATCTTCAGTTCCCGGCCTATTTTATAGCTGCTGGCTAAGCCCAGAATCTGGCTATGTGTGAACAGCTTTCTGACAGTAGTTACAATTCAGGTGATATTGAAGAACAGACATAAATAAGAAAGAAAAAAAGGGAGAAGATGCTTACAAAAGCAGTAAGTGTGGTCAAACTCTGCTGGTACATCTTCCAGGGAGCGGTGGTCCATCGAGGAGAGGGCGTCATGGTGATTCATTCCTCTATTAGGGTTCATGACAGAGATAAGGACCAGCATGTTTCAAAGTGATAGCTGACCTCTGCGTTTTACCCATCTCGCAAGACGCCAGGCCCGGCATCGGGTCGGTTTGTCAAACACGCACAACCAAACTGGTTTTCCCCACCCGGCCGTTTCCAAGACGCTTACCAATTAAATTGACATCCCTCCTCGTCGCACCCGATGAGAGAGAGAGATGGGCTCGCGAGCGTGCCAATTGGTTTACAAAACAACAACACGGAAATACCTGGAATTGCCATCACAGATAGTTGGAAGTTGTACTAGTAACATATTGCGGAGGACTCAGACTAGGTTGTCAATAAATGTGTGAGCGATGGAGGCTGTCGTGCGATAGAACCACCCCGGCGATTTCTGCTTCTCCTCAGAGGGAGAAACATCTAAGGAACACCAAAGACTAACAAACCTGATGCTTCAGTTCCTCCTTTCATTAAATCCCAAATCCCCCCTGTTCTTGTGAAGAGGATTCTGCTCCTAACTAACCTGCCCGGTAACAATGAATAAATACCTTAAAAGCAATATTTCCATAGAGCAGGTCCAAGAGATAAACCTCTTTCAGACCGATGTACAGTTCTTGTTCCTAGTGTCCTGGAGACAATGAGATGCAGATCTCCTGTCGATCCAGAGCCTGCTTCATTTGCATGATAAAGTCTCCCCATCTTCCATCATGTCAAAAAGCCCCATTGGGGAAGGGAAATATAAAGAGATGGTGGTCTGTGAAACCAACTGCCGACAGATGGAAATGTACTTTTCACACTTTCTAATTGTTATAAACGATCCCACCATATCTAAACCTAAAGTCCATTTCAAATAACGATAAAAATAAACACCAGACATGTACTCCATATATTGCATTGAGTAGGAACCAAATACAGGAGCATGCAGATTTCTGTGTAAGGCTGCTTCTTCAAAAAATGTAGACATTTTAGGAGAAGCATCTTCAGGTCCTCATTAAAAGCATGAAGATCTTCAGACTACAAGGTCCATGCTAGGCCTGCTGTGCCGATGGTTAAAATTCACTTCCTCTCAGTGGCAAAACTGATTAACTGGAGACGGGAGTCTATGGAAGGCAGCGAGATGCAGGGATATCACTCCAGTCTGAGCTACAGGATATTGCATCTGCACTCCTCATAGGAAAGCAATCGCAACTCACATTTCACCCTGGACGGCGGTTCCTAAAAACCCCCAGAGTGCATTTACAGTTTTCGACCCTTTAGGCAGTCGAAAACAGCAAGCAGAGGGGAGAGTATGTTTATAAGACAAAAAAAAAAGCACTTTGGAACAAAGACAACAATTTACATTTCAAAACGAATAAAATATGATGTCAATGTGAGAGGAAAAAAAACCACACCAGCTAAAAGCATGCTATCTGCAGTGTGATTGGCCACTTCGACTCATCGCTGCAATATAGAGAATTGCCCTGGACAGAAGGCATAGAAATTAGAAATTATTCAAATGTGAGAGTGCTTCCAGACTGCTATGCTAATGCCGAGACGTTTATCCTGGACTTATTGCTTTAAAGAGAATAGGAACAGGGGCATGACTCACTCAAGCTAGGAATCTGGTCCCTGCTTGGCTGTGTGTTGTGAAAAGCACGTCACCTCAATAGACCGACTCGGCCTGACAGCACACCTGTCTACATATGGTGTGATTCTAACCAGGACAACACAGAACCACTGTTGACTTGTAGGTGGAAAAAAACTCAAGCGAAATCAACAAAATCCCACCGAAGCCCTGTGTGCATAATGTCTGGTTTATCCCCACACCAAACAATTCTATTTACATTTTACTTACATCATTCACACTACTTCTACTATTAGGTGGCTGTTTATTTGATGACGCTATCAAAATGTACTGTATATTTTCCTACGGCACTGAAATTGGACTGATCTTGTGGGTGTCGATGTACAGTATCTTACAGCGTGGAGCAGAAAGACAGGTCAGTGTGTGTGTGTGTCAGTGAGGGAGTGTTTGAGTAGGTGCACTCTACTCCCAGGGCACCAACAATTAATGATGACAATTTCAATTTCGATACGATAGCCTTCAACACAGGCAGCCAGGCCCAGACGCAATTCAGGAAGTCACCTATCTGAGAGACGCCACAAGATATTAATGTGCCCGGGCAGTGCCTCCAACCTGGCAGGCGCGGGAAATCAATCATCACCCCCCCCCGGCATCCCTTACTTCTGACAAACATGCTCTCGCAGGCCAGGTAGCTGAGCTAATGGCCTCCAAAGTATTTCTGCCAACGAGAGGGCTCTTATTAATTATTTAGTCTTGTGTGCTTCCTATATAGCATAGGCGGTGATCCTGTGCAATATTCAGCCGCCGCAGGAGGCTTGGTGTTATTGCACTGAAGGGGTTGAAGTAACTTTACATACATTACAATTTGCCCTGTATCCGCTCTAATGGGAAGTCACGGAGGGGTCGTACGGAAAGATCTAGAAGGACAGGGTGATGTGTGTGTGCGTGTTTGTGTGTCCGTTTGTTGGGTGTGTTTCTTTGTAGTGTGCGTGTATATGTTGCTTTGTTTGTATGGTGTGTGTATGTTGGTTTGTATTGTGCGCGCGTGTGTGTGCAGTGGTGAGAAAGAAGTGATTCGGTGCTGCAGTGTTCCCGTGTAACGTATTAATAAACTCTGGTAATATTAATGAGATGGGGGTTGTGTTTCAGCACTCTGTTGGGGGTGGTATTGATGTCGACCCTACACACACACACTTCCGTGAGGTGGAGCTGACTGCAGGACATGTGAGGGGACGAGAACACACACACACCAATATAAAATCAGGAAATCTATCACACACATTGTTGTAGTTTCACCCTACATGGGTCATTGACGTGTGCCAGTGTAAACGAATGATTTTCATTTGATACGATTCGTTCTCCCCCCGAGCAAGAGGAACACAATAGACCAGTGAACCAGACTGAGGACGCAGCCCTGCTGACTGGTCCACGTCTCTGCCACAGACACCCTCTCTTCCCACACCAGCGCACACACGGTTAAACCGTGTTTTCGTGCCGGAGAGAGGGAGAGGGGGCTGGGGGAGGGGCGACAAGAGGGGAGGGAGGGGAGCGAAACTAAAAAGAGCTCACGTGGGCTCCCCTGCTAAGTATGCGGTGACGTCAGAGAGCTCCGTCAGTATAGCGGTTCCTGTCAGCCTGCCTCCACATTTCAGCAGCTGCTTCTCTCCCCAGGAGAACAACAGAGCCCAGCCGAAGCGAGCAGAGAGGCAGCGAGCAGAGAAAGAGAGAAAGAGAGGGAGAGAGAGAAAGAGAGAGAGAGAGAGAGAGAGAGAGAGAGAGAGAGAGAGAGAGAGAGAGGAGGGGGGAAAGAACGAAGGGTGTTTTTTTTTTTTTCATTCCTCAGGAAGTCGGGATTAAACGGTGCTGCCGCCAGTCACAGAAAACATGAGCTGATGGCTTTTTCCATTATTTGTTTTTTAATTTTCTCCATTTTTTCTTTCTGTCAGGGGGGGCTTGCCTTTTTCCCTCCTCTCATCAGCTTGCCTAGCAACATCAGGGGCTAGTGGATGCACCAGTGCTGCTCCTGTCTGCACGCTCCAGAGATCCACGTCCAGCCCGACAACAGATGTGCCCGCAACCAGGGATCGCCACGCACACCGTGAAGCTTCCTCATTTCCCTTCGGGATTAAAAGAGACGCGCGGACAGTAGGGGCGGGCGACGGGGCAGAGACAGTGAGAGAGAGAGACAGTGAGAGAGAGAGAGAGAGAGAGAGAGAGAGAGAGAGAGAGAGAGAGAGAGAGAGAGAGAGAGAGAGAGAGAGAGAGAGAGAGAAGAAAGAAAGAGAGGGGTTAGTAGTGCTTCAACAGAGATCGTCAGGAGAGGAGGGGAAGAGGAGGAGGTGAAGAGCAAAACCCAAACCTGAAGGCCAAAGCAAACTGAGTCGGACATGACTGCTGTGGACCCCAGATGGGAGGAGGGCACGCCAACCGAGATCTACCCGGAGCCAAAGTGAGGGAAATGTGTGCTGTGTGATTAGACAAGAAGGGGGGAGGGGGGAGGGGGTTGGCGGGTGGCAGGGGAGGGAGGGTGGACCAGGACATTAGCCCAGATCTCGGAGGCGGTGATGGTGTGCCGACAGACGGCACCAGCGTTTGCACAGTCCGCCCCGCCAGACGCCAAGGAGGTATGCACTGTGCGAGTCGTCAGCTTTAGCGCTCCCCTCCCTTACTCTCATCATTCATTCATTCCCTCCTTCTTCCCCCCCCCCCTACATCTCCCCCATCCCTCCCTCCATCACCCCCCCCCCCCCCCCATCCATCCATCCTGTACTGCACAGCCAAGGCTTGCCTGTCTCCTGCTTTACCGGGGGGGGAATCTTGGACGTGTTCAAAACAGTATCGGCCCGATCAAATGCTGTCCTCGTCGAGGTGGGTGAATTAGATTGATCAAGCGGATCAGCGAGCGGCGCTTTCATCTGCTTCCACCCGTCCATCACTCTGAAGTAGTTTGCACTTTCGCCAAGACGCTCGGGGGGGAAGGCTAAATGCTGAGGTGGACATTTCGAACGCACCCGTTTGCCTCTCCCTGTCAGCCGGTGAGTCTCCACCCGGGACGGTTCAACTTTAATACCTTCTCATGGGTTACGCACAGCAGTATGTATCATAAAGGGGGGGGGGGGGGTGTTACCTACAGACACACCAGCCAGCAAGGCACCCTTATATAGCACACGGTGACCGGGATCACAGGCGAGGAGAATTCACAGAGGCACGCGGCGAGAACGATCCGAGAGGTTCGATCGCTTAGAAAGGCGAGGTTGAAACACACGAGCCGTGGAAGAACAGTGAGGCGGGCTGACGTGGCCGAGAGCTCGGGTGGCCTGCCCCCCCAACCCCCCCCCCCCCCCCCCGAGATCTCCCCAGTGCTGGGATGAAGAAGCGAACAAACAGCCTGGTTAGCCAGTCCCCCCCCCCAGCCCAGCCCCCTTCCCACCCACAACCTTCTAGATTATCCACACAGATACACTGGACAAGCCGGCCTTTAACAGAGAGCTACAGAAAACACTGAGAATGGGGGAGATTGTCCGGAGAGGGGAGGACGACCCAGGTGTGTGTTTACAGCGAGTTCCGAGGATGTATTGTAACCGCCGGCTGAATGCCCTCAACACTTCCCATGCTTCAGACGAGCTGAATAGCAAAAAGTAGGAACTGGCTAAAGAGGAAAATACGGTACGGGCTCGAATAATGCTGAGTACTACTCTAATAAAGGGCAGTGTTTACTCTGTTGATCTTGGCGTGGCGGCCCGTCACAGTACATTTCTGCCGCCAGGGTATCAGAAATAGGGCTGTACAAAAGGCCGTCTATCAGCAGTGATTGTTAGAGTGCATGTCGGAGAATAGCACGGACACGTGTGTGCGTCCTTGAGAACTGCAAGTCGTATAACTTATGTTGTCAGTTCATTTAAGCCCGTTATTGTGTTAGTCTATAGTTCTTGCAAATTTAAATTAAGTTAACTGGTGATTTTCGTTGTTTGTGTTCTTCCCCTGCTAGCTAAATTGCACATGTTTGTTGATTTAATGGCAATTGATGCCCTTGCTCCGTTTGTATTTTAGGTGCATTATTATGCTGAAGTTGTTTTAATTAATAAATAGTGGTCTTATTTGCTACAGAATGCTTAGCCTATCAAGATCAAATGAAGCTGACAGTGTACATGCTTTCAAGTACCTTAATCGATAGGCTAGGCTACTGACCATTTACAATAAGTTGTTACGTCAATTATTAATTGGCAGTATTTATGCCATTTAGAACATACTTTGAGTGAAAGGTGTCTTTAAGTAGCCTAACCTTATTGCTTTAGGGGAAATAGGTTGAAAATATGTGCAACATTACATTAGCTATTATGCTATGACATTAACCTGCTCCGAAATATAGGGGTTAGAACTTTGTTTTTGGGGGTGGGGTTTGGACAGACCTGCTCCCACTGCTAAAAAGAATCCTAGAGGAAACGCTGAAGGGTCTTCTGTTTTCAGTGCAAGCAGGCCCACTCAGGATACTTCCTGCTTCCGGCGTGCAGCTTTACAGGGGGAAAAAAATAAAAACTGGCAGAAGGTTTATTTATAAGCACAACAGATTAAAACCAAAGCCTTGAAGATGATTTTGGAGTGTTGGGTTTAGGGACCGACAAGCTAAGCTTTCATAAAACCAAAATCATTCCTCAGACGGGTTTCGTGTGACGGCAGCACAGGCACAGAAGTGAAGAGAGGCAGACTTGCATTTAGTAATTTAGCAGACGCTCTTATCCAGAGTGACTTACAGTAAGTACAGGGACATTCCCCCGAGGCAAGTAGGGTGAAGTGCCTTGCCCAGGGACACAATGTCATTTGGCACGGCCGGGAATCGAACCAGCAACCTTCTAATTGTTAGCCTGATTCCCTAACTGCTCAGCCAACTGACCCCCTGACTTGGGCCGGTGTGGAGTTCTGAGAGGCGTAGATGGCCATGAGATGGAGAGAGAGGGAAAGAGTGAAATCATCAAAGCTATTCTTAGGGACCAAGGCATGTTTGGCGAGGTGACTTATCAGCTTCGAGTTCGGCCAAGTTCCAGTGCTGGTGTCACTGTACACCTTTCAAAGACAGAAGCATTTTTACAGCTCTGCCTGTGTTTACACGTTATGAAATACGTTAGCTACGTTTACGTATTTCTTTGATTTACCTTTATCCAAAGCAACCTACGGGGGGTTTTTGAACCTGCAATCTCTTGATCTACCAAATCCTCCACCCCTGTGCTTTGCACATCTCGCTGTCGACGACGTGTGGGCGTTTCCGAGGTGACAGAGGTCAACCAGAACTGTTGTATAAAGAGGCGAGGAACGCCGTCCCGTCTCGTGGCCCCTTTGTTGAGACCGTCGACAGGAGGTCTTCAACAACTTCTCCGATCTCAGGTCTCCTACTTGGTTCTTGTGTTTTTCGACCTTTGTCCTGACGTGACTCATCTTGTTGACAGGCGGAGGACGGAGAAAGGATTTCGTTTACTAAATACTTTTGCACTCCAAACAGGTCATAAGCTGTTTCTCTGAACCGTAAGCCTGCCTGCGAGAGCAGACAAAATGTGAGCTTGCGTAAACACAGGCTACATCTTGAGTGGAGGCTCTCTCTGAATATGGCAGCAGAGAGAAAGTGCTACTGTAGCTTATGTTTGGCCTGCCAGACATTTTAGACACATCTTCTTGTGCTATTCACAAGATTGCATTTCTTTAAATCATTCAGGTCTATGTTTTATCTAGTTTGAGACACTATGGAATATGAGAATACTGTGACGATACTATAAAAACAAAACAAGAGTGTTTTAGGTAATTCACTCAACATATGTTGTAATGAGGATCGGCTTGGCACTTTCAACACCATTCGCTGGGGCTTGACTATAGTTCATCTGGATTTCACAGTAAAAAGAATCCGACTACTGATGATACTAGCTGCAGTACATGTCACACCCCGGAGTCTTTGATCATGTAACCTCTGACCGCTAAGGGGCCACAGGGGCATCAATTAGCGTTCCAGTCGCTAATTGGTTTGGTGAGGAACTGACATTGATGGGAGGCAAGGAACCGAATTAATGAAGGGACACGTTCGTCGAGAGGGATTCCGCCACGGCTGCGGAACTGTCATTTCATGAGGCAACAAACAGTGTGGTTCCAACCACATAGCATCCAGTCAATAACAGTGTAGTTCCACCACATAACATCCAGTCAACAACAGTGTGGTTCCACCAAATAGCATCCAGTCAACAAGCCACCCCCCACAAACACTTCCAACCCCCGGAAAATGTGTTTGTGTGTGTGTGGTGTGTGTGTGTGTGTGGTTGTGTACTGGCGCTGGAATTCTGATAATTAGATCCTCATATATGGACAACAGAAACCTTTCAAGCTTTGGATTTGCTCTGATGTAAAGTGTGTTAACCTTTAAAGCAAACCCGGCCTTGGCCTCTCTCATTCTGCTGTAATTGCCTGCGCCGGGTAAGCACATTCTGCTGAAAAGGTTAGCGTGCTCCTATCCAGTTGTCGTGACGAATGAGCAAACACTCCCAGAAAATGAAAATTGGACAGAGATCGAGAGCAGTTCGCTCCCTCTCTCGATCTGCCTTGGCATCAACAGTGAAAATGGCACACGGCGTTGTGTGTCACGCCGCAAAAAATCCCCAACCGATAATAAAAAAGGGAACACATTTGTGTTCTCACTCTGGGCGGATGAAACCTGCTTGTTTCCAGCCAGCACGTTCAGTATTGTGAAAGTGTGTGTGCAGCACCTCCTCTCACAATGCGAGTGTGTTCACGCCCAGAGAAGAAGGCAGAGTAAAACAGAGAGAAGGATGGCATGTGTATGTGTGTGTGTGCACATGTATGTGTGTGTGTGTGTGCACGCATGAGAGTTTGTGTGGGCGTGGGTCTGTGTACAGGAAATGAAGCTGCCAAGGGGGGCCTCTGAAGGGAGCAGGCGCTGCGTTGATAAGCCGGAGGTGGAAGGTGAATGGCGGGTGAAGGCTGTTATCGCCAGAGGCCGGCCGAGGCCCCAGCAGCACTGTTTGCTGGACCCTGAAAATTCATTTTGACAGATGCATCTCCTCCTTTGCTGAGAAGGCGCAGCAGGGGAGAGGGGGAAAGGGGGGGGGGGCAGGTGGCACGGGCTGGAACCAGCACCTCCTGGAATTGTTAGCCAGCGCCATGTTGTGCAAACCTGCAATTTACATTTCCACCCCGGGCATCTGGCCCGGGTGTCCACATGCAGGGGCTTTCACACGTTCACCCTCCACCTCCACCTCCACCACCCTCCATCACCCTCCACCACCCTCCACCTCCATCACCCTCCACCTCCACCACCCTCCACCTTCACCACCCTCCACCATCACCCTCCACCTCCACCACCCTCCACCATCACCCTCCACCACCCTCCACTACCCTCCACCCTCCACCATCACCCTCCACTACCCTCCACCTCCACTACCCTCCACCATCACCCTCCACTACCCTCCACCATCACCCTCCACCTCCACTACCCTCCACCTAGGCCTAATGTACACTTTGCACCTTCCCTTTCCACCTGCCACCCTCCTCAACCCACTATCTCCCAGTTTGAGAGCTTCCATAAACAGGATTGCTTTTTTTAGATACATACTTCGTTTGTTTTGTTCTTATTATGTTTTATCCTCGGTTTACATTCAACATCAAATAGTGCACAGGCGTGCTTGTCTACGCTGGAGGATTTGAAAATAGTTCAACCAACGGGAATCTCTAAATACCACACCGTATTGTAAACGTGTTGGCAAAAGAATTATTATACATCTTCCTATTTGATGTTGTGTTTCATTGAAGTACTGCTGTTCTCTCTTCTGTTTGAACCGCAGTAATGATATCCTTCACTAGAAGACACGCTGCAAAGAGAGGCCAAATATTGCATCATTAAGAGTTTCGAAATGACTTGTCCATAGAAAACTAAACAAAACATGCTTAAAAACGAACATGAATGATTTCTACAAACACTTCACTCCTCTTCAGGTCGATCATTTCAAATCTCTCGAACTCCAACAATTGACACATGGCTCGACGCCAGAGATTGCAATGAGTCCTGAATATTTGCCAAGCCTTTTTTTCCTGTTCTCTTTCCCCCCACAGATAAGACATACAATCCACTGAGAACTGAACTACTCGGCTGTTTTGAAGAAAGCCAGCCCCAGAGCATGAGACTGGAGTTGAGTGCAGAACCAGAGAAGAGCCTGGAAGCAGACACTATGGCCAGAGACTCATCCCTCTCCTAGCTCTGCCAAGGGCCTCGAGAAACTCTCCTCTGACCTGCGCAGCTGCACCAGGGGGCCCACGCGTGGGTTCTTGCTCCACCAGGAGGCCCCACGCATTGTTCCAGCTCCTGCAGGGGGCCCACGATTTGTCCCAGTTCCAACAAGGGGCCCCAGCTCCACCAGGGGGCCCACAATTTATCCCAGCTCCACCAGGGGGCCCACGATTTATCCCAGCTCCACCAGGGGGCCCACGATTGATCATTGTTCAAGCTCCAGCAGGGGGCCCACGCACTGTCCCAGCTCCACCAAGGGGGGCTCGCATCCGGCCGTGTGTCAGCTCCGAGAACCCCTTTGGCTGTTGACAAGCACATGTTTGACGTGATCGGATGTGACCGTCGTGGCCGGCCCTTCCTGAGCAGCATCAGCACCCTGCTACCCAGAGCCCCACCATGCAGTGGAGACGGCGCCACTGCTGTCCCATCAAGATGACCTGGACGGTGAAGCGCTCGCTGTTCCGGACGCACGTGGCCGGGCTCCTGTCCCTGGCGCTCCTCTTTACCCTCTTCCTCTTCTTCAGCCACCAGGACTGGCTCCCGGGGCGGGCGGGCCCCAGGGACAACCCCCTCGCCTACACCGTCAGGGGTCTGCGCAGCCCCCGGGCCGAGGCCAACCAGAGCGCCTCCCTCCGCAGCCTGTGGAGGGATCCGGGCTACGCGGTGCCCAAGCCCTTGCTCAACCTCAGCTCCCAGCAGGCCGAGGCGGCGGGCGGGGGCGAGATGGGTCTGGAGAACTCCATGAGCGCCAACAACAGTTTGCAGCGAGAGATGGGCGTGGGAGGGCGGCTGAAGGCGCGGCCGTACCGCTACATCCTCAACGAGCCGCTGAAGTGCCGAGACGGCCCACCGTTCCTCGTCCTCCTCATCGCCGCCGAGCCGGGCCAGGCCGGCGCCCGCAACGCCATCCGGCAGACGTGGGGGAACGAGAGCGTGGCGCCGGGCCTGGGCTTCGTGCGCCTCTTCCTCCTGGGGCTGGGCCGGGCCTCAGACAGCTACACCCAGAGCACCATCGAAGAGGAGAGCCGCCTGCACCACGACATCATCCAGCAGGATTACCAGGACACCTACTACAACCTCACCATCAAAACCCTGATGGGCATGAACTGGGTGGCCAGCCACTGCCCGCGCGCCCGCTACGTCATGAAGACGGACAGCGACATGTTCGTCAACACCGAGTATCTCGTCCAGAAGCTCCTGAAACCGGAGTTGCCCCCCCGGCAGCTGTACTTCACGGGCTACCTGATGCGGGGCTACGCGCCCAACCGCAACAAGGACAGCAAGTGGTACATGCCCCTGGAGCTGTACCCCAGCGAGCGCTACCCCATCTTCTGCTCGGGGACGGGGTACGTGTTCTCCGGGGACATGGCGGAGCTCATCTACCAGGCGTCGCTGGGGATCCGCCGGCTTCACCTGGAGGACGTGTACGTGGGCATCTGCCTGGCCAAGCTGCGCGTGGACCCCACGCCGCCGCCCAACGAGTTCCTGTTCAACCACTGGCGGGTGTCGTACTCCAGCTGCAAGTACAGCCACCTGATCACGTCGCACCAGTTCCAGCCCAACGAGCTGGTGAAGTACTGGAACCACCTGCAGAGCAACAAACACAACGCCTGCATCAACCTGGCCAAGGAGAGGAACGGCCGGTACAGACACCGGCGTTTTCACGGAGAGAGACCGTGACGATGGTGCGCCAAACGGGGGCGGAGGCTAAGCGTGGACCTGGGAAGGGCACTCGACACTAAACACACTTGGGCGCAAGAGCACAGTGTTTTTGGTATTGTGTACAGTGGATTCCAACTATTTTTTTAATTTGGGAGAGATGTTATGTATTGTAAAGCTGTTTAACTCTTTCTAAAGGGACAGTAATGTTCATGTACGTGCAATATGACGCATGCACAAAAGAAAATACACAAAAAAAAAATCATGTCCTAACAGGAACGATGGCGTGTATGCCAGCTGTGGTGCCAATTCAAAGAGCTTCAAGCTAGAATGTGACAGGTCTCCTGGCAACAGTTAGTTGATGCCAACAGTCTGGCCAATTCTATCTAAATATCTTTATCTGATTCATAAAATGAAGATCTTCAAAAGTTAATGTAAATGTATTACAGTCAAAGCACACTACCTAAAAATGTATGAATATATATATATGATGTGGACCAGTATTGCTGCCCTGTCTCAATGTTTACTTTACAGAATTATCACAAAAAAAAGAGTTTCAGGATGGTCTTTCAGGAGTCGGTCATATACTTTGATTTACAACCAACGTGAAAGAGCTCAGAATCACAACAGTCAGAAATGACTGAGATTGTATTTTCTAAAGCTTTACATTGAGTGAATATCAGTCTGCACTAAACCAATGTGCAATGATTAATCAACAATTAAATGTATTGAATTCATCCGTTTGTGTGGTTTGTGATATGAAATCGACCACAACAACACTACCCTATACGAATCGCATCTGACTTTTCCTTTTCTCTAAATGAGATGCAGTGCTACAGATCGGCTTAGGAACTTTGCACGGGTGAAAGCGATGTGAAATTAATCATGAAAGTGATTCGATTTTAATTAAAAAGAGACACTCAGAAGTCTGAAAGGCAGTTAGTGTTTACTCCAGATGGACCTGAACTGCATGTCATTTCGCAAGAGACTGTAAATGTGCACACACTTCACTGCTCAGGGTCAGTCTGATAACCCCCCAAAAAAAGCTCCTTTAATTGGATGATGGCAGAGTGTCCCGCGCCAGAAAAAGGTAATCTAATTAAGTTCACGGAGAGGAGATTCCAGCTGTTTGGCTTTTATCCGCACACTCCGCTGCACATATCTAAGTGTCGTTTCAACCAGCTATTCGTTTGGGTAATCTTGTTTGTGGGGCTTTACAAGGGTCAATGTTTACAACGCAGACAGGCTAATCATTCAAAACAACCAGAGGGAGGATTAGCATGAAACGCAAGGCATGGAGATAAGACTAACATCTGCTTATCTGTGTGACCAAATCTTCACCCCTTGGTCCAACAGTAAACACTTCACTCTCAAGAGATCTGAGTTTGGTGTAGATGCAAAAATATATCGTAACATCAGCCTATAAGACACCATCATTTGAGACATACTGTCCAGTGTCTTCCTTAAGATAAACGTCCAGGGAGTTTCACTGTGTGATCTGTGAGGAGTCACAAAATCAATTCAAATCAGCCAAGTCTGTGAACCTGACTCAAAAGAAAACACAAAATTCCTTTTTTGTTCAATTATTCCTGAGCTGCACCATTCCTGATATACTCTGCTCCTCTTAAGTATTCATCCACCTTAATTAATAATAATGAAGCTGTGACTCATGGTAGGAGAAGGAGAGCAAGGTCTGGCTGCAGTCATGCATGGCCCAGGCAATTACAGAGCCAGATCACCTGCATCCAGTAACACTTTTAGCTCCAAAAATAAGACCGGGCACAGGGAAGTGAAAGTGTGTGTGTGTAATGTGTGTGTGTGTGTAATGTGTGTGTGTGTAATGTGTGTGTGTGTAATGTGTGTGTGTGTGTGGAGGGCGAGCCAGAGGAAACAGAGACCAGCGAGAAGGACATGGAGGAAGAGATTGTAGGAAAACAGAAAGAAGTGGAGCGTGAAGGAAGATAGATGGAGGGGAGAGGGAAACGAACGGCGGGAAACGAGTGGGGGAAAGAGAGAAATAGGAGGGAAAAGAACGGATGATGAATGAAGCGAAAAGAGGCTGTGACTGATCAGTATTGAAACCTGTGCTCCTGCTAACGTGGTATTGGTGAGCTGGGGGGATGGATGGAGATGTCTGCTGTGATGAAGTGAGGGTGCAGACCGGCCCAGCCCTCTGCTCTGCTCTGCTCGGCTCCACACAGCCACACAGCCACACAGCCACACTGGAACCAGACAGCTCAAATACACTTGAGAAGGAGATAAACATCCTGACCTTTGGGTGCAGCGCAGCAGTGAACCTGAGTAATGCCTTTCAGAGGGCTTCAATGTACTACCATGAATCGCAAATGAAGTTGAGAGCAACGAATGCAAAGTAGACGGACAAAAGGGCAGACACAAGAACATTTGAGACTCCGCTAAACCGAAATGTATAGAAAGGTTTTGGAATATTTGTCGAAAAACATATGCATGATTTTCAAGCAAGTTCAGTGAATTAATGTTCTTTTAACGACATCATTTAAGCAAAGTTGTATTTTCTTTACCAATTGTTTTTCCTTGTTAACCATAACTAAAGTCAATAGTTCTGTTTGTATCACATATAGATTTAGCTGCTTTGTACTTCCAGAATGATCCCTGGCTTTGCCTTCTCTCTGGCCTGTCAGCAGGGACAGACCTCACTAACATCCATAAACAGATGGCAGATTCCAGCCAGGTCTGGAGGACCAACCAATGGGGCGCTGCCAGCAATCGAGCCAAAATCTATTTATAAATCTAATTTGACAGTGACCATCCAGAATGTCCGTTACAGGAGGGCTGTCGGGCCCTTAGATAAACACTTCCTCTGCTGTCAGGACTCAGAGCCCCTCTGAGGACTCAGGTGGCTCAGCGGTCAAGCGGCCATTTTGTCCATTTTAACAACTTATCAAAGCAGGACGGCAGGATCATTATAAAAACCCACAGAGGAGGAATTTCCGTCCTCAGATGTGACACAGACTACACATCGATCTCTGCGTATCTACTCTACGGCTAGCTACTGGAGCATTGTTTGATCACTGCTATGTGGAGCGTTGGTACTGAGGGCAGAGCATGTTTTCAGGTCTTTATCTGGCCCTTCGTGACCCTGAGGGAGTGAACCAGGGGGGAAAATAGCATCACTACCCGTCAGAAGGAAGATGGAATAAAAAGCTTCTTCAAAAAAGCATTAATCCCCACAAATCAATATGGAGGATTCTAATGAGGTCTCCTAAGATGGGCTCACTTCCTGTCAGAACATAGGAGTGGAGGACTGTAACTCCATGGCAACCAGGGCTCACGTTTCAGCGCTGTGTTTACCTCTGCACCATCAGCGGTGGACAAACGAGAACAAGTCGCATGGCGAGAGTGCATTGGTAGGGTTATTGTATTACGTGTTGGTAAAATACAAGGCCACGTGGAGCTCTTTGTATCCTGGTGGATGTTTACAGACGTCAAGGACGGCTTGCTTGCCTCCCCAGGCAGGACTGTGGAGCCAATGAGGTTCATGTGAAACAGGCCTATAGTAGCAGATAATAGTTTTTCCATTTCAATGAAGAGAGAATAGAGAGGGATTAAAAGTGCAGGTCAATTTCAGATACAGGAGCTGCAAGGCCAGATTAAAATAATGTGTTTTTAATAGAGTGTCATAACATGCCACTCTGCATGAAAATAACGAATCAAGGGAGCATGCCTAAAACATTAGTGACACAGAGCGAGGAGTCATTTGCACGTGGTGATTGGCCACCGACACTGGGATCACTCGCGAAGGCTGCAACATTCTAACAACCGTCGAATATATGATCATGCGGAAGTCCCTTCGACCGCACGCACACACACACACACACACTTAGACTTTTAAACCCACTTCTTTCTCCGCCTCTTTCTTTTCATGGCTGTAGCTGTCAGATTGCCGCCCCCCACCCCCTCCCACTACAAGCCCCCCCCACCCCCCCCGCCCCCCCCCCACCCCCCCGCCCCCCCCCCCCCACCCCCCCGCCCCCCCCCCCCACCCCACCCCCCCGCCCCCCCCCACCCCAGAAGACCTTGTAGGGGTCTCTCTGATTGCTGTGTGGGAGAGAGAGGGGACGGCGGCAGGCATCTGTGGGAGGCCAGATCTATGACAGAGGGAAGGAATTGTGACAAGGCGCTCTGCAGATGGCCACAACAGCGCTCCAAATCTCTCTACGAGACAGACTCCGTGTAGAGCCTGACCTTGGCTCGCGAGGAAGAAGGGGGAAGAAGAAGAAGAGAAAAAAAAGTCAACATGCACACCGTCGTAACCTTGTGAGGAAAAAGAGAACACAATTGAAGGAAGGAATGCTAGGCGATAGAGTAATGAAATTGTCGTTGTAATTACAATGATTGGATTAGGTGTGACGTGGTGTGATGTTATTTGAACTGCCTCGGAACAAAGGACTCAAAGGGGGGGTGGTAATTACACTCTTGTTTTATATGGTTTGTCTCTCCTTTATCTACGGGCTTTCAAATGTTGCTGAATACCCCACCAACACACACACACACACACGGGGACACACTTTCTTAATTTAAGTGACTGATGTTGAAGACTAACTTGTTATGTCCAAGTTCCATTAAAGCAAAATAAAGGAATCAAGATAAAGGGAATGGAAGCCTAAATAAAAGTGACAGCGCTGAAATTGGAGCAGATATAAGCTCTGCTTCCCGCTTCACGTCTAAAACAGACAATTTGAATCGAGCCACATATTCCTGAGCCCTCTTCAGTCTCCATTCTAATTAGTTTCAGTTTTATCGATGACAGCTACAAGAAGACTGCTGGTCACAGGACCATAATGTTTGCTTGTTAGACTCTGATGCTTCACACTGCTTCACGGCCATGACCTTCAACACAAGTTACACAACTTACCCTCCAACTAAAAGATCCAAAGAAACCATGCCATCATAACATAAAGATAGATATCCCACTATTGTCCATACAAAGAAAGTTATTATTCATACTAAATATGCAAATAGCCAACACACCCTGAACGAAGCCGAACTTTACAAACGTGAACCCTCCAGTTTTCATATAAATTCCCTTATTATGATTATTTCCTGGCCTGCGACTGATTAAGGCCAAGGCGACAGCAGGAATGGTGTCCCCCTCGGCCTGGCAGGGGTCTTCATCACATCATGTAAACAAACGTGAAATTCAGCCTCGAGACGTGCTGCGCGGTGAAAATGAGCGAGCATGTTGGAACTGTTGACAAGCCTCTAGAATGGCCGGCGCCTTGGGAAGCTTGCGATGCAGAGGAGACTGTGCTGGGAGTCTGCTCTGTAGACCTATACACAAGGACAAGCAGAGGAGAGTTTACAAAAGGGCTCTACAACAACAACAACCTGTGCTGCTCTGCAGAGAGTCGGGGAAATGACACGCGAGGACTGGCCTGCGGCTTTGGTTAACGCAGTGTCACTGTGGCGACTGCAGAATAGGGTTTAAAAAGGCATTATGGCCATGATGCAACTGAGAATTGAGGTCATGTGCTAATGCTTTGGTCACACGGTGTGATTGTCATAGTAATGACTGGGTATAGGGTTAAATGAGGTACTGTGGGCATGATGTACAACTACAACAGAGGACTGTGTGGATATCTTTAAAAGAATACTGAGGTGAAGGGCATGCCCATTGAAGCTTAATAAGAGTAAGAGGAACGTTATTGAACATGATAATGTTCACTCATAAACCCCCCCATGGAGTTATAGAACCGAATGGTGTTTCTTCCCCAATTAAAGGCAGTGGGTGATAAAGAGGATGGAAGCATGAAATCAGCATGAAAAAGCGAAGCCTGTGTTATCATAGTCAAACACAGCAGCGATTACCATCACCCCCAGATTAGCCACAATTAGCACAATCCTTTATGGCAT
Organism: Hypomesus transpacificus; assembly: GCF_021917145.1. Taxonomy (NCBI): domain Eukaryota; kingdom Metazoa; phylum Chordata; class Actinopteri; order Osmeriformes; family Osmeridae; genus Hypomesus; species Hypomesus transpacificus. Next base: position 6,979,546 of record NC_061085.1, read on the forward strand.
ATCTGCTGTAATGTATTATCCTAGTGTCCACAATGTGAGGCCTTCAACCTTCAGATACAAGAAAAATGAATCGAAATATAGAAATATGTGTCCATATGGAACTCTAATATTTCTCTGAATGCACAACAAAACCCACAGCACTTGGAAAGGTCTAGCACAGACCTTAGTATATTCTCTATGAATCTAGTTTATTCAGGACGAAATAGGCCTTCATAGTGCTCTTGTCAGCTAGGGCAATGTAAGGAATATTGCAGGTAACTAGCAGAATGTTGTTGAAAGCATGGATCAATGATGAACATCAAATGTAAGGTGACTGACACCACACATTTTCAACACCTGGGTCTACAACGCTTGACCTGAAAACTATGGAGGATATCAAACCTGCCTTAATTAGAAATAAATGAATGTTACATCGGTACATTGGATATTGGTAAAATAATAGCCTACTAGTGTGTGCTTGTGTATAACTTCGACGAAATTAAATAAATAAACAAAACAAAATATTATTGGTTTTAGGACATCAACAAACTCACGTCATTCTGTAGACTCGGCCTATATAATTTAACCAGTAGACTGTGTATACACTAACGCTAGCTAACATCCCAAACTATCTGCACGACAGCAGCGCAAAAACATTCAATATATGCTTTTCCAAGTGCAGAATAGTTTACATTCACTGCATGGCAGCAGTGCTATCAATAACACCAGATCTTACCTGAAATTACAGGGCACCATTAGACGTGACCTTGATTGCGTTCTGGTGTGTTGTGAAACGTCTGATAATGGGTCTCTAGTGCTACTGCGGTTGTTTCTTAACAAATGTTTACTCCATTTATTTGTAAAAATACATTCCACGCAGCCCTAGCCCACTGTTTAAAATAAAGGAATGTTTTGTTTGTTTGTTTGATTGTAATTGCAATTATTCAGTAGGCTTTCCCGCCTTGAAAAGCACGCGCACAAATCACTCAAATCAAAAATGGAAAGATGCTGTCTTGATATCGCAGCCAAACGGAAGGAGACAGCTGTCTGACATTTTAAACAATTAAGAGAATAAGAGAAGAACGTCCCTGCCTTGAAATGCACTCCCCATGTAATTGTAATTGTTCTGTATATCCCAGCATCAAATAATTCTTACTGTAGGCCTATATCGTGGGCACTAATATGAGACATGCATGTGACACTTTCCTAATCAAAGCTAGCAGGGCAAAACACCGGCATTTTTCATAAACAAAATGACATTTTCAACAATGGCAATGTTCTTTCTCTGACCCAGATAAATCAAAACAATGATGAACATTTGGTTTCCCATTGTTTATTGTTGTTGTCTGCCTCGAAATGAAACTAGGCTGTTATGCTAAATTTGATTAAGATGATTAAGTAGGTCTGTGAGAAAAGGGGAAAATTGGGTCACCTCTACAAAAAAAACGTTTGTATAATAATCAAATTATACCTGAAATCGCCAAGAACGCATGTAAAAAAGTACAAAAATATCATTATGAATAGGCTACAGCATTAAAAATCCACAACCTCTGCTGGAGGATAATACAGCATCGACCATGTAGCTGAGCAGAGTCTGAGCCATGCTGGGGCTATTTAAACACCCGCCGGATAAAAATAAATGCTGTATGCCGGAGCAAACATCTAATAGAAACTCTAAACACGAAGTACTTCTGGGATGACCCACACCCCTCCAGCCAACCAGCACACAGCAGCTAATGTTGCACCCGTCTCCTATTTGGTGGAGGATAGTGGAAGCCCAACTGGTGCGCCACACACTTCCAACACAGCTCCACAACTACGAGCCGCTAGACGGATTCATGGTTCACTTGTTCCCGACTTGGCCGATATTACCCTCTGAATGGCCGGGGTATCAATCTCACCCGTCTGACAGAACACAAGCTTGCATCTGCAGATGCAATCTGGGAGTTCTTCCAAGGCCTCGCCCAGGCCTCCAACCTTTATTAAGAACTCACGAGGGAAATCTGTAACCATCAGCCCTGCATGGAGAATGCTCAGGCAGACAAGAAGTTCATGTCAAACTCCAGCGAAACTATCAGGGGAGATGACTCCTCTGCTGACAGCTATAGAGGTTAGAATAACATTGCGAGTGTGACTTAAAAGCTAATATATTCATATTTAATACAGCGGACGTAGTCGTCACATAGTCTTTGACTGTGGGAAGTAGGCATTGTGGTCAACAATGCACACACATGGGGATTCATTTCAAGATTTTGAATTAATTTTTCTTCTCTATGTAAATGTGTAGATGTAGATGTGTGTGAGTGTGGGTGCGTGTGTGTCTGCGTGTGTGTGTGTGTGTGTGTGTGAGGATATGTAATTCCATTCATAAATGAAATCTCATGAAGAAACATCAATATTATCGAGACCTCCGGTCTGGCTGCCAACTAAATACTTGATGGCTGATTCACATGCTGTGAGTTAGTTAATTGACCTACTGAAGCGTCATTTCAAATTGACGGATTCAATAACTTAATTTTCCTCTTGACAGACAAATGCCTCATTTGATCTCCTAAGAGGCTGGTATCTCCTTCCTGCATGAGAGTCTCCAGTTATGTACCTCATCAGCTCTTTATCTCTCTATCTTCATTCTCTTCCTGCTTTTTTTGGACCCCAGGATAACCAAGACCTTCCTGAAACACTCTTGCAATTACAACATTTGATTAATTTGCCTGGAACTTGCATCCAGAGAGCTGATGAATGAGATGAAGTTTGCCCCCTCCCCTCTCCACACACTCATGCACGTGCATGCACACACACACGCACACACACAAACACACACACACACACACACACACACATACAGACTAGCTGTCCACTGAGAAACTAATTATCATGCACAGCAACCTTTGTTCCACAAGGTCAAGCGTCTGAGGTGATGTAGAAGCTACTGTTTGCCGTTCCCATTCCAGCAGATAATAAAGTCAACTGTTTGCAAAAGGAACGCCATCCTTCTTAGTTTATTATAATTAGCCCATCTGTCATCCTATAAATAAACCGGATCAATCTTCTGAGCTAAGCGTTTGAAAGAGAGAGAGGAAGAGAGAGAGAGAGAGAGAGAGAGAGAGAGAGAGAGAGAGAGAGAGAGAGAGAGAGAGAGAGAGAGAGAGAGAGAGAGAGAGAGAGAGGGAGAGAGAGACAAACAGAGAGATGGTGAGAGAAACCAGGACTGTGCTAAGGACAGATGCAGACAGTAAAAGAGAACGAGGGGAAACCAGAAAGAGGGGAAGGGAGAGAGAGATCCCTTGTCTGAGTCAGTATGATATCGATGTTGTATACCGCATGTATAATGCTGTATTTCTATTCAAAAACACGACAGAGGGATGGTTGGAAGTGTGGCAGTTGACAGCATCAGGTGGCAGTTTGATGTTTTTGACAATAGTGATCGTGAAAACCTTAAGCAGCATCCCGCAGGTAAGCGCACGCTACTTTGACTGGAGAGAGGCAGGTAGAGGGATCCACAGGCAAAGGACTGAGTACCTGGAGCGGTTCCATTTCCATGGAAACCAGTCGTTGATTCCTAGAGTTGTGCACTGGGAGAGAGAGAATAAAGTGAGGGAGGGATATTAGAGCAACAAGAGGAGGAGGAGGAGGAGGAGAGAAATAGAGTGAGAAAGAGAGGGAACACGACATGTTGGTCGGTGACAGAGACAGAAAATTCCAGGGAAAGATGGAGATGGGGAAGAAATGGGTGGAGAGACAGAAGAGAGGGGAGAAAGGGATGGTGGAGGAGGGAGGAAAAGGAGGAGGACGAAGGAGGGAGCCAGGGAAGAGAAGGATGGAATGGTGGTTGAGGGAGGGGGGACAAGTGGGGATGGTGGAGGAAAAGGCAATGGAGTGAGTGACAAAGCTCTTGGATCTGTGGCGGAGGAAGAGAATTGAAGAGAGAGAAAGAAAAAAAACTAAAAGGTGGTAGTAGACCTTGTGACAGGCTTACACTAAAGCCAAGAGAAAAACCAACACGTGACTTTGAGATCATTTTCTATGTGTATGGAGGCACCATAAATATATTCTTGGCAAAAATGGGATTCCTACGTCTTGTAAAAACACTCCAAATCCATCCTTTGAAGCTGCACTGTCTTTAATAATACACACACCTTTCAATCCAATAAAAGTGGTATTCAAGTAAATATCTTTCTTTATAAATATTCCTTGCATTTGCTCTGCTCCATGAGGGGAAAGGACTTTTTTAGTCTGGTGTTTGTCTTGGAGAAGTGCAATGGTTGGTCTGCGATATCCCAGGGACCTGCTACTAGTCATCTTTCCGCTGATGTGCTTTCCTGTGAAGAAGATTATTTTGGTTTGGATAAAGAATTTAAGTTGCTGCAAGGTCAACGGAATTCATGCCAGCGATAAAGGAACAGAGACCCTTTGGAGCTCTGCTGAGGTTTCTGAGTCTAACTGATAAAACTGCAATGGTTGGAGGATCCTCTAAAACGATAAGAATTCAGAGGAAGAATCACCTGCAGGACGTAATCTTTGACTGCTTCAAGCCACCCAGGCAAAGCTATGTATTTACTTTCAGCTTGGCAGCTTTTTCCTTCCTTGGGGTTAGGCCAGAAATGGCCGAGGCACCTTGTGAGAAATTAGGATTTATAGTCTGTGGACTGGACTTCACAACGCATCGCTGCGCCACTGTGGAACGGTGCAATAATCGAAAACACGGAAGGATACCTTGTGACTTCATCCATTAGATCAGCGTCATGGTACGATTCTTTGTGCGCCAGGCCAAAAGCAAGCGTCAAGGGGAGAAAAGCTGTGAAAACACTGATCCTTCAGTAGGTAACATACAGTAGTCTAAATAAAAGGTTAAATACATGTCATTTGGACCCTTATGCAATGACACAACTTTGCCCTCTTCAGATTTAACTCTGGAAAACACATGAAAGTCTACTAAAAGGTGAGTGAGTACTGATTTAGGTTGGTTGAGGGGCAGTTCTATGGGCGTATGTGAAGCCCTCTGTGACATTGCTTGTAAAAATGGCTATAGAAATACACTAGATTTGATTATACCCATAAGAGAAACCTAAATGACACGAAAAAATATACTGTTTATCCGAGGGTGTATGACCCATTAAATATTTAAATGTGATATTACATCCTATCTATAATCTAAAACATGTGAATAATAAAACAATAAAAATGGCACCATTGACCTCATAAAAGTCAAATAAGCTTTTTTTCCCCTCGGCAAAAGCATGTCCAATTCATGAGAAGGACACACCTTGGTAGCGTTTTATTTGCCATCTTGTACGCAGTGCTCAGGGATTACTGTGCTCAAGGAGCTGTGAAATCTCTTCAGAGACCTCAAACTACCGAAACAGCCAGTTCCCGCCCTTCCTCCAGCAGACAAACGTTCACCCACCTTCATGAATAACAAGGAGAGAAGCCAGTCACAGGCTGGTTTCCACCATCACACCCCGCTCCTCGCCGCACTCCACACTGTCAAAATCATTGTGAGACCTCAAATTTGGAGTTTTGAACACCAACTGACATCTAACCAATCCAATTTGCATCAACGGTGCCACTTACCCCTGAGGAAAAAAACCCTAAACAACGAGGAACAGCCATCAACAAAATACTAACTTGGTAGGCCCTACATCGAGCCTTCCTGAAAACAAACGTCCCCATTGATAACGAGGTTAGCTAAAACCAGCCCTGCCAGATCCCCCAGAAGAGATGATACAAGGGCTAGGACAGAAGATGGGTACCGAACTAAATATTCCGAAATAAATGTTTTCTCATTTGGACTTGTCTTATTAATAAAACGTTGCTTTGCAATGGCTCCCTGACAGCTCGTCTGTGTGAGAACATTATTGAAGAGCGACTGTTTCATCCGTTTCATCACGTTGTCTTTGTTTTTCCTCCATTCCATCACTGATAAAAACAAAGAAGGAAAACAAAAACAATGCATGCCATCCACATGGAGGAAACATGGCTGCTTTTCTACAAAAGCAGACACCTTCAACATGAACCTCTCCTTTCCGTAGCTTGTGACGGCTTCAATCAGCCTGTTGCATGAGTGTGATCAGGGGCTGTGCTCCGAGCTCAATGGTTAACAATGATTGGGCAGTGAGATTCATGAGGGCCTCTGGCAATGCAGCATCATCTTGTGGGCTGATTATTCAGCCTGGGCAAAGGCAGGCGGAAAACGGATATTAAATCAACAGAGCTTATTGCCATGCTACGATAGGCTGGAGCTTGAGCAAAGGCGAAATGCGTGTGCACTCTGCTCGCTCCTATAAGCACTTGAGGGGGTGGGGGAATTACATTTCCAGGGGGCTCTGGATGAGTTAGGCAATTTGCTGTCCATGGCCATGATAAATAGTGATGGTCTCATAAATTGTACTGAGGAATATATTGCTGCTATAATATCTGTTGTTTTGCACATGGAGGGTCTCTCTCAGCCTTAAGGTCAGCCAGTTGCACACCACCCAAAATAAAACTTGTGAAACTCAAAGTGAAGTGAACTAAAGCTAATTAAGGAAGACAAATCACACATGCCTACTCTGTGTGGTCAGACCTATGGATTTTATTTTAAGCTTATTGAGAAATTGACTAGTAATAAATGATGGGGCACGTTAGCCGCTGCCTACTAAGCAGAATCTTCACAGCACTTGATCAAGGTCTGGGAAATGTGTTGATCAATGAAGACTTAATCTTATTTCAACCCACCACTTAGAAAACCTAAAGGAACTATGGCCATTTAAAATGGCTTTGACCATCTATCCATTAATGGCTGAATAAGAAAAACATTGTTTTTTCTTTTAATTGAATAAGAACTGACATATTAAATGAATGGCGTGTGACGTGCGATATGCAATTTGATTCAGTGATTGTTTAAAGTGACACAATGGCTATTCCAGTAAATGCGTCTTTGCAGCTGTCGATCGAATATCCTTTGAGCAGGCACGCCCTCTTGTGTTTAAACAACAGCATGCACAAAGTTGGGTCCACAAATCGGTGCATGTTATGAAGAAAAACAACAGAACAACCAAAACTCAAGTCATTGGTGATTTTCGAAAAAGTAGGTTATACCTAAAATACATAATCTATCTTTAATCTACAGAATTTAGACGATATCCTCCTCTGAATTGATAGATTTTTGAACCACATTAACCAATGAAAACACACGAGAAGAACTTCTGCATAAAAGTATGGCAAAAGCTTTACTGTAATTTGAACTAGGTAGCCTACAGTAGATCGGTGTACACAAAATACTTCAATCATGAGGTAATCTCATTACGTTAGAAATATATTCACGTACACGCAACGGCAAGAACACACTTCCAGAGTTAATTCACTGCAGGTGAGCAGCGCACTTACAACTTCATCAAAATTGTAAACATAGGGAGCAGGCAAGCTGGTAGTGGTAGCTCGCTACACCATTATCCTCGATAAGTATTTGTTAATTAACGTGTGCCTGGTAACCGCATGTTGAATTTGTGCCGACCACTGGATACTTTTTTATTTCTCGGTACCTTTTTTATTATGTTTGCGCAAGGAGGATCCCTATCCAGATTAGCATGGAGCAGTTGTCGAAGGTCACATATACAGTACTTTAGATCTAGTTACATCAACCACATAGCCACTGTAGCACTAGCTAGCCCAGCTGTTTGAAATCGTATGTGTAGTTATTTATTTTAGGCGTACAAGTTTATTGGCTTCAAGGTTGACTATCATTGGCGTTAATGTAGGACTACTATAATTGGGATACAGAAATTTCGCACTCTAGGAAGATTGCTACCGCTGCTAGTACAGTAACTAGCTCTACGTAGTTACTAACGCTAACTCTACTGTACACTAGCAATCAAGTGTCATGTCATGTTGTAGCTCTAGTTGTTTACTTGGGCTTGGGGGGACGGAGTTTTTTATTAGCAGATAATTAGATGTTTGCATTTCGCTAATCCTTTGCCACCTCCGTATTAGCTGCGAGCTAGCTACTGTACAATAAAGCAGTGGATCAGATTAAGCACGAGCTAGCTTGCTAAAGTTAACATCTCTGCTAATATTTAGCTAGCTTGCTGGAGCTGTACTAGGACTACTCGTTAAGATAGAACAGCAATGCCGGGAAAATATAAAATATGCATGTCTCTATTTGTAGTTTTAACGATTTTAATGTTATTCGTCTCTTCCTATCAAGCTATTAAACATCTAAGGTTAATTAAACCTCTAGCTAAGCATATTATTGTATTTTGTGATTTGCCGCTAATTAGCACGGTATCAAATCAACCAACCATCCTTTAAAACTCATGACACGTTTTTTTTCTTTTTTTCAAACGTTTTAACAGGATGGGAAACTTCACATCAACCTCGTCTAGTGGATTGCCAAGCTCTGCGTGTTCACAATTTGTCCAGGTGAATTTAGTCCAGGAGAACAATTTGTATTTATTTATTATTTAATCCTGATCCATCTCTTTGGATGCTCCATTAAACATCGACTAATGCATATTGTTAATTACTTTGTATTTATTGCTATTGCTACTACAAAAAATGTGAGTTCTGTCCGGTCTTAAACTCCACCGCTATAAGAGAGTGTGTTGTGGTGGTGATGATAATTATAATTTGTTTATCCTCCAGGATGTGGTGTCTCATAACTGCGTGGTCATATTCTCGAAGACCACTTGCCCATTCTGCAAAATGGCCAAGAACGTATTTAACGAAATAGGCGTAACTTACAAAGTGATTGAGCTGGACGAGCACAATGACGGGAGAAGACTTCAAGAGGCCTTAACACATATGACAGGTGCCAGAACGGTATGTTACTTTTTTTTACCAAGTATGTTATGGTCTTAATACATCAGCAAATCTAAATGGTCTGTCTGTTTAATATGTGTACTGGGCTACATAATGAGTGGTGTTGCTGGCAAGTAGTGATGCATCAACTTCAAACCAGGACCATATGGTCATGATGAACAAGTCAAAGTCCTGTCTTGTAAGTGCACCCGTGGTAATGTTGTGATTTTGACTTTTATTTCAGGTGCCGAGGGTCTTTATTAATGGAAACTGTATTGGGGGAGGATCGGACACCAAACAGCTTCATCAACAGGGAAAACTGATGCCACTGATTGAACAGTGTGCTCCTTGCTGTGCAGGGACAAATGTGGAGGGCTCCGGCAGTGGCTTGTTTGAATCGAGCAAATGACTAACCGATTTAAGTATTGTTTCATCCTGTATATATTTGTTGGGAGTTGTCTAGACTCTGTTCTATGTATTGTATGTTGTGAACGTGTAATACGCATCATTTAAGCTACCTCTCCTTTCAGGAATGTACAGTGAAAATAAAGATCCCATCTTTACAATATGAGGATTATGCATATTTAATATGGGGTGTTGGGAATGACCATGTTTCATTAAATAATATTCAGGTATATTCAACTCAATTTGCTTCTTAATTACATGCAGAGGTAGTAGCCACCAAGTAATACTACTGCATTACACCAACATAACATTCAGTCCTTGTCCATGTGTAAAAAAGGAAATTGCCTTCATGATTTCAAACCTTTACATTTATTTACCCTGTAGTTAGGTAAGCGCTTCAGAGTGCTGAGACACCTACAAAGGGGGTTAAAACCAACCTGGCAAGTCTACTCAGGCAACTGCGGCCACGCAATTCACGCAATGAGAATATTTCTCACACGCATCGCACGCAGTCAGCCCAGGAAGATAGCCAGCTAGCACAGTTTCATTGTCTTCTGCTGAAAATATTCAGCTAACTACAGTACTCTCCGTTGCATGCATCCATTTATTTTTATTCTGTCATAACCCGACTATGGCTGGAAGCGCAGGAGAATGGTGTCTTATGGAGAGTGATCCAGGAGTGTTCACAGAATTGATCAAAGGCTTTGGTGAGTCATCATACCTACGTTAGCTAGCGGTCCAGTAAACGGTATATAGGTCTTCAATATACTGTGCACTGTGAAGCACTATGGCTAGACCTTTGCCTAATTACCAGCTACTGTCCGTGTGCAAGCTCATCCAGCCGGCTAGTAGTACTAGTAACATACCTACTTTAAGATTTGCCAGCTCATACCTTAGCTAGTCGGCTAACTCATGAGCTGCAGGCTGGCTAGCTAGCACAACTGTACACTCACTGTCACTTGAGTTGTCTAGACAAAATTCAAAGGTGCACCTGATAGATTAACACATATTGTTAGCTATAAAATGGTTTAGACCACGGCCTAAATAGGTTTGCAAGCCATATATTTATGGCTATCCACTGAGGCTTTCCAAACACAATTGTCTAATGAGCGAGCTAAATTCAGCTAACTGGCAGCTAATAATTTGATACTTGCGACTGCAAGTCATGCTTGTGCATCATTTACTAGTATTCCTGTTTTCAATAAATGTATTTGAATGAACAGCGTTATAACGTAAATATATAGCATCTTATCGCCATGTCCACGTGCCTACGTTTAACCTACGTTGCTTCTGGTAGCTTGCCAAGTCATGCTTAGTGCAGTAGGTGTCTGATGGTGTGATGCATTAGCTACCGTTACCTTGTAGCTGTGTACGGGATGCAGCCTAATGCTCTCACTTTCAAACAGGGTGCAAAGGAGCCCAGGTAGAAGAGATATGGAGTATGGAGCCAGAGAACTTTGAAAATTTAAAGTAAGCCTTGATTTTTTTGTCATTTTATCTCTTTAAGTTGGAACATTTTTGCATTATTTATAATTTTTCTTTTCTAGACCTGTTCATGGATTAATCTTCCTCTTCAAGTGGCAGCCCGGTGAGGAGCCAGCAGGATCAATTGTTCAGGATTCGAGGCTGGACAACATTTTCTTTGCCAAACAGGTACAGGCTCACAATCTGCACTTGTGTGAGTGTAAGAGTACAGTGCGTGCAGTTAATAAATGTCGATGCATGTGCGTGCTTACATTCAGATTGTTCTGTGTCGTTCCAGGTCATTAACAACGCGTGTGCAACTCAGGCCATAGTCAGTGTGCTGCTCAACTGCACCCACCCCGACATGCTTCTAGGAGAGACGCTGACAGAGTTCAGAGAGTTCTCCCTCAGTTTTGATGCCGCTGTAAGTCCTTGTTCGTCCTTGTTCGTCCTTGTGGTGGTCAAACCTGATTATGGACAACCCTTTAATTTAGTTTTTTCTATAACGTATTTTCAGGAAATTGTAGTGTTTCTTAAATTAGAGAGGTCATTACACATTTTAATATAGATAGGTGGAAAATTAAATGATACATTTGACATGTTCTTAACTGTTTTGTGTGTCTCCAAACAATCTTTTTTTCCCAGATGAAAGGTCTGGCCCTTAGTAACTCTGAAGTGATTCGGCAAGTTCACAACAGTTTTGCCAGGTAAGCTGTAGTACACTTTCAGCACTATGTACTGCAGCATGCACAAGAGAATTCTGCCTCACACTTTGAAGTCGTTCATATGATAGTACACGGCCCTTTGAAGCAGAAAGGCAGTCACTGTTCTTTGAGCGGAACTGAGAAAAAAAAAAAAAAAAGGCTTCATAGGGTTTCATTTCAGTTGACTTGACCAACTGATTCATAAACCTCAACCACTTGACAAAGCAAGATCTACATGTCGGTCAAAACATTGGACCAGAAACCACAGTAACTCAGTTTGGATCACACGGCCCGCGACTGCCCTGTTGCTGCCCTGGGCAGTACACCTCAACATTGGTCTTCTGTTCCGCAGACAGCAGATGTTTGAGTTTGACGCCAAGTCATCAGCGAAGGACGAGGACGCGTTTCACTTTGTGAGCTACGTGCCGGTCAACGGTCGACTCTACGAGCTGGACGGACTGCGTGAGGGACCCATCGACCTCGGTGCGACACATAAGCTCCTGGCACAGTTTAGGAACTTTGTTCCCTAAAAGATTAGAAGATTAAAGTGGCAGAGCCATTTCAATTGACCACGGCAGTCTTTTATGTAACGACTTGCCTTTCTGTCTTTCCATCCGCAGGCGTGTGCAATCAGGACGACTGGATCAACGCAGTTCGGCCGGTTATCGAAAAAAGAATACAGAAGTATGCGCTTAGTTTCCGTTCCTAATACCAGTGATGGGCACGCCCTCAATGTCCGGTCAACGATCGCCACGACACAGACATTGTCTGACCTTCAAGAGCCCAGACATTGAACGTGTCCCACTCCCCAACCTGCAGGTACAGTGAAGGAGAGATCCGCTTCAACCTGATGGCCATCGTGTCGGACAGGAAGATGATATACGAGAGGAAGATCACAGAGCTGCAGACCCAGCTGACAGAGGTGAGAACCACACCTGGAGAAGCTTCCCATGGGGCGCAAGAAACCCCCCCCCCCAAAATAAATAAATATGTAAATCAGTGTATTTCTCTTCCTCTCCAGGAGGAGCCAATGGACACAGACCAGAGCAGCACCCTCCTCAGCTCCATCCAATCAGAGATCGCCAAGTATCAGCTCCTCATCGAAGAGGAGAACCAGAAGTTGAAAAGATACAAGGTGAGTCCTCGCCGTCGTGGGCCTGCATCCACCAGCAGTCATGAGGTCATCAGTCATGAGGTCATCAGTCATGAGGTCATCAGTCATGAGGTCATCAGTCCTCAACAGATGCTTTTATCTCCACTGGATATTTAGATTGAAAACATCAGACGGAAGCACAACTACCTGCCCTTCATCATGGAGCTACTGAAGACCCTTGCACAGTATCAACAGCTTATCCCATTGGTGGAAAAGGTGAACATTCAACAAACTTTGTATTTGATTACTTCTGTGTGCAAAAGTTGTCTTTAGTTTGAATTTTAGTGACCCTAGTTTGCATTGACATTGACATTTATTCATTTAGCAGACGCTTTTATCCAAAGCCACTTTCAAGAGACAGCTTTACAGAAGTGCATAGGTCACTGATCATAACAACGAGAAAGCCTCAAACATTGCGGGTAGCCAAAACATGAAGCATACATTGTGAAAAAACAAATAAGTGCCAAAGGGAAGAACCATAAGAGCATGTAGTTAAACAAGTTACAATTAAACAACATGAACCTCAAAAAGTGCAAGAGTGTACCTGTAGAAAAGCAATTAACATTTAAAATATTTCACAGCGAGTACAGTAATTTAAATCTGTTACAACTAACCAACAAGAGCAAAAAGTCTCTCAATAAGAGCCATTGTGATCCTGGAGGAAACTAGCATCAGGTCCAGCCAAGCATTCCTAAGTACCGTTGTACTCCTGGAACAAGTGCGTCTTGAGCCATTTCTTGAAGGTGGGGAGACAGTGTCTCTGATGGAGGTGGGGAGTTGACAGTTTAATAATGAATTCGGGCAATTTTAAGGGGCAAGTAAATAAACAATGGGATCAGTGTTTGGACCTGTGTAAAATGTCATGTCACACAGCCCACACTAGAGGGCCTCATTCATGCAGTGGGACTGGTTTAATAGCTGAGCAAACAGGTTTCAATTTGTTTTTTCCCCAGGCAAAGGAAAAGCAGGGTGCCAAGAAGGCACAGGAGGCAAAATAACCACAGACGGCACGGACATATCCCAACCACATCTCTTTAATCTATTGTCATGTTCCTAAAAAACGAAACAAAAAACACTTCTGCTGGTTTTCTCCATGGTAACCCGTGACCCATCGGACATCAGCTCCGTGGACAGAACAGTCAAAGGAACTGTTCACATCACCTCTGTTCCCCCTCGCATGAACAGACGCGTGTTCAAATCAATCTTGTCTTATTTTCATAATAAAATGTCTCAATGTTTCATCAGATCCGCCTTTAAATGTTATCCTTTATAACATACATCATGTATGTTAGTGTTCAGTTGAATCCTGCACTATTGTCTCATACGTTTGGTCAGCTGTCATTACAAGTTGGAACGTCTGTCAGTGTTTCTTTGTGTTTGTAGTTGTAGTCAGTGGGATCCTAGTGCCATCTACTGGTTAAATTGAGTAAGTACATTGCCCCCAAATAAACACAATATTAGAAATGAAAAGTGTTTGGCTGCACAGTGTGAAAATGAAAAGTGTGTGCGCGTGATTAGTCATGGCATGTAGTGTAATCAGTCAAGATATTCCAGTTACTGTAGGAATAACCTGATGTTGAGGATGTTCGAGATGCTAAGAAACCATGGTTACCCAGCTTTTCTAAGTATTTATTTTCATCAAAGCAGACGATGAGGGAGGTGAGGCCTACGCTCTTAGACTCGAGGTGAACTTGATGTACTCGCTCAGACTTGACGTTCACAGAACCCAGAGTGTGACACTCGGGGGCTATTTTTACCCCGAGTGTTTACACACGCATCCAAGCACCGCTTGGAACCAGATCCACTACACTCCTGCCAGACTCAAACGTAGCTGCTCACATGCTGGTTCTACTAGAACACTGGAAGGGTTGATATGTGAAAACATGGCTGTGTCATGGCTATAATAGTCATTGTAGTTATCATGTAGTACATTTTTGGAAAGAAGGAACTATAAACGGTAAAACATTTCAAACTCCCAATGCCAGATGTTTGGTCCACTGCACAGCAATGTGAACCCTACACAGAAATCCAGCTTGTTTTCCCCAGTGCTTCCCCCAAATCAATCCAAGTGTACACATGCAAGAAACACTGTTGTTTTTCGGTTTTAGCCAACGCTTTCGTCAGACGGCTCGAGCGTGTCTGGGAAATAACTGGTGGTCAGGAGCTGTCAGCCATACAGGAGCGATGCGTGTGTCTGTGCAGTGTCAGCCTTCTAACGATGAGCGCACGCTTTGGAAACAGCGCTGTTACGGAAAAGACCCTGGATAACAGGTGGAGGACACTGCGTCAGTCGTGGCGTTCTTTTTCGGTGCGTGAAAGAACATAGTAAAAGATCGTCGTTACTGGAAGCGACCGGGTGAAGGTCTCATCGGGCGCACAAACAAACGTATGATAGCAGTGATAGGCCTGGTTACTGGCTTTATCGCGGAGTGCTGAGGGAAATGTATTCTATGTTTATGAATAGAAAATCCATATTTGGTAAGGAAGGTGAAGCACGCGGGGAAAACCTGTTGTTTTCGCTGGTTCATGGACATTGTATGAATATTTCAAATGTACTGTTCATTACTGTCTTTCAAATGTACTTTCGAACTGTCTTTGCTAGTGAATTTCACACTATTGTTTTATTACATTTTGCATTTATTACATCTGACAAAAATAAATTACAAGCAGAGTTCATGTAAAAGGTAGAATTCTGCAGTCCAGCTGCATTTAAAACATATCAAATAAACATTTTCTATTATATACATACATTATGCACTGCACTGTATTCAGTAGTCACTTCTCCTGCTACACCAGTGTTGGCATAATATTTGAAAGTAAAAATCAAAACCAAAACACCTGCAGTAAACCTCTCTGACTGGTTGAAGAAAGTGCTTGTTTACTATGCACACAGTTTGATGTGCCCCTTCTAATACTGCATGGCTTTGACCAGTGCAAGTAGCACTCAGTGCTCTGTGTGAACGTTCATCCTAACTAAAACAACTGTCTGCCGGCCTCCTCCTTCTCGCTGCAGCACACAGCTCCTTATAGAGCTCCGAGTTGATAAAACGAGGATAGGAGTTGTTTTCCATCAGGCTATAAACTCTCTTCTGGGCTGCCAGGAAGCAGGTCGGGGTGGGCAGGGGGAGGGCATGGGTGATCTCCTCCTTGGTGTGGAAATCCAGGTTGATCTGCAATCCAAACAAGTTGTTAAAAGATCTTTTTTGTAATGTCTTGTTTTCTCTACGTCTCAGAGTATGTATGTTTTGCATTGTCCTTGTCAATGCATCTGTGACAGTGCAACTTTCCCAATAGAATACTCCGCAGTACTCTATTCCACTCTACTATGTTCTATTCTGTTCTACTTTATAAGAAAACCAAATTGTGTGAGCACCGAATATGAGCAGACTTGCTTCTCTAATGCATTTCTCTAGGATATCAAGTGATAGTATTGCATCTTTATAAATGTATTTACCTCTTTTGGAGCTTCAGTTTTGATAAACTCCTCATAGATGCTCTGGGCCCTCAACGCGAGTTTAGCCGAAGATGTCACTTTTCGGAATTCTTCGCAGGCCATCCAGAACTCCAAGTTTTCCTCACAATATTCGGATTTCAAGAATATCTGGAAGGCCACATTGCCATCTGCAATAGAGAGAGAATGTGTGAAGCTCACAATGCACCTGTCATTGGAACTCAGCCATGACGCAACCCACATGTGCCGATTCAAGTTCAAAGGTCAATGATTCATTAAGGTCACGTTAACACGCCCAACACGTGCGTAATGATGTGTAACAGCGAGTGATCCTTACATTTATGAGTCAGTAGTTTGTCAAATGACTGCGCCCACTGGTTCACTTCATCAACTGTTGGTCTGAGAGAGGGAAAAAAAAGTTGCAAAACAGTGAATAAACATACTCAATATTTGGTTTCACAATATTGCATATATTTACACCTGTCACAGTGGTGCGACTGCCCCTGTTGCCTTACCTGAAAGTCTGTTTTTTTCTGGCTGTGGATCGTGAAGCAAACGAACGGTTCTTCAAGATGTAACGCAGTCTCGCCCTCCAGCTTTTCTTGCTGTGAAGAGAACAGTTCACGTGTAATTAACTCAAGTTAATGTTTGCTGTGGCACCTCGGTCAGCCCGGGATCTCACTGGGACTACCTGCCAAGCGTCGAGAGCAAACTCACCTCATTCCACTGTTCTCAATAGACTGCTCTGTTTTCAGACAGTCAATGCAGACCTTGTTACCTTCTGACCCCATACTCTTTTTCATATTTCCACAGTCCCTAGAGTCCGATTAGAAATGTCTAGCTCCCTGTGGCTATCCCAGAACTTTATACACTCCCTCCGAGCAACAACGGAGCTAAGGCGGGCCCACAGGGACAGATCTCAAAGACGATTGGCTGTCACCTTGGAACATTGGACTCGTCATGTTCTCACTGTTAGGGCCCGAGGGCGATAGGGGCGGAGTATCACAATTTCTGGTGTGTTTGTATAAACATTTACTATTTGAGTCACTCTGTCTTGATTGAACACTGGCTGTGGGAGTCCAGGCACTCTTCCTCCCAAGAGAAAGTCAAACCTTTAATCCCACAAAGACACTCCAGGATTTGGATTATTGGAAACTTTTGCTTGTCTTTGAAGCCACTAGGTGTGAACCTAGTAGGGTTCAAATGCTCCTTAATACAATTCACATACTCCAGGGACACATCAAAACTACCTCTCACATTACAATAGGACTTTGTTTGGGCTTTTTGTGGAACCCAAAAGCACCTGCGAGTAAAAAAAAAAGTATTTTTAAGTGGCACTTTGAGCCTTATGAGACCATTTATGCTCGTTGAAACAGGGTAGGAATGGAACACTCATGTACCTGTCGACATGACAACTCAGCTGTCAACCTGCATGCATACTTTGCCAGCCTGAGGGCATGTGTCCCTTCAGAACAGCTTGTTATTGTGTAAACATGAACGCAAGCTTGAATAACGTTCAGCGTCATCCGTTTAGCCATGAGAGAGGAACCTGGAATGTTATGTTCTATTAAACACGTTTTCTTGCATTCCTTTTCATCTACCAACCATTTCTGATGGTCTATGAATAAACCATGTGTTTCAAGAGATCACTGAGTCTGTTAAGATTGGTTAATCTGGTTCACACGTTCTGGTTTAGCAAGGAGTGCAGTGTACCACGTAGGCCTACCGCAGCAACCTGGGATTCAATCTGGCCCAAGGCCTTTGCTGATGTTATCCCACCTCTCTCTCTCTCCCCTACATTTCCCGTATCTCTCTACCGTCACTATAAAACAAATAAAGGCAGAACATGCAGAAAATATATCTTAACCCTTGTGTTATCTTCGGGTCATTGTGACCCATCAGTCATTGTGACCCACCGTCGTATTGCGACAACTTTACCGCATACAAAAACCAAGTGAAGCATTTTCTTTTTTAACCGTCAGGCTGTCTTACCCCCGCGCGAAGGTTAAAACATTTTTTTTTATTGGCTTTGCATTTGTTTTTGTATTGGGTAAAGTTGTCAAAGCACAACGATGGGTTGTTGTGAACCTTTGGGTCATTGGGTCACAAGGGTTAAAACTGAGAGTTGTGGTGTTTTTCGATTCAGTGACTGTTCTCACCTTCGTTTGGGTTTTGCTACTAAACAAATTCTATGTTGTTTTAGGTATGCATCTGTAACTTAATGAGCTGACTACAATGACCTGGCTGTTCCTGAGGTCGTTCACACGTGTGACATCGTTAGAAAGCCCAGAATGTCCTCTCAATCGAATAAAAAAAACGACAAATACAGAAGTTTGGTTGCAAACTTAATACACTGCAGTGGACAGACATGACTGGTCGAGTCTCAGAATGCTGGCCATAAACTAAGCTGATTTACTGCAGTGAGCTCTATATACCTGAATTGTAATAGACTGGAGCAAAGTAATAGCACGTTTTTAAATGAGGCCTGATGTACCAACTGGGATCAAATACCTGGCAGCTGTGCTTTGCACAGGGCAATGGGACTTCTGAAAGCAGATCGATAAGATCGTTCTGTTTTTGAAGTTTGCGACTAGGAATGAATTCACAATGTGATTGAAGCACTCCAGACTCCTGGGAAATCCCTTGTACGTAAAGCTTTTGGGGAGTACAGTCTTCCTTGGTGGAAAGTTGGCCCTGTTCCACATTTACTTTTGACCAGACTGCTACTTACACTGAGTCTGCACATCATAATCCCCCCCAACACCACCACACACACACACACACAGAAAACTTTGTATGCTATGGTTAATCTCTTTGGGATTCAAAATTCAGGTTCATTCAAAATTCTCTTTTCACCCAGCCTAGCTCCAAACCCCAACCCTGAATCATGAGTTAGTTTTGCTCTCCTTGTGGGGACTTGTGGCCTTCCAAAGGGTAGTTCAACGAGACCGCACACACATAGACACACTTCTCTGGCGTGAAAGGCGGTTGAACCACTGCAGAACCACAACCTAGAGACGGACACAGGTGTACTGCACCACTAAGGGTTGATACACTCTGAAACTGATGACAATAAACACATTTTGCTGTAACAATGTAGGGTCTCCGAGTGCTACACTCAACCTTCGAAAGGACAACCCAGAACAAGGCGATATTTGCCTTTGAGGTGTCTGCCTGTTTTCTAAAGATTGATATGTCTGGATGAATGTTGTACAGTACTTAATGAATGCTAATGTTGCATGATCAAGTCCATTCACTGTCATTACTGTAATGTACTAGTTCATATAGTCATTTTTTCATAATGCGTAATGCATACTTTAAATATGTCAACCATGATTCTTCTATTGTCCTTTGTCAAAGCTTATCTCCTGAAGAGTATGTCAATAATTTTTCCATGACTCATCAAGACAGAACCGGATAACTGAATCACCAAAGCACATTGTGATAGTTTATTTAGACGTACCTTTGCACATTGAGTTGCTTTATCTAGATGTGCCGTTCATTTGCATGAGGAAATGCATGAATGGAAACAGGCTGTCACAGGTCGAGTCAGCAGTTGCGCTGGCCACGGTGACGCAAATAACTTGAATTTCAGGCTTCAGCATGCATTTCATATCAGACCGCTTGATTAATACCTTCATGTTCTTGGTAGAGACAGGATACTGTGTGGCGATAGACACGTTGTTCAGTAAATGTCTTGAGGTTTTTGAGCTTGTCAGTGTCTATGATTACAGGATACGCATCGGGTAAAATGTTGTTGACAATGTCATTCTGTGAGATGCTACTGATCTGAGCAAGTTTCTCACGGTGTTTGGGCAATAACAGCGAGCTAATTGAACCTAACTATTTCCCTGAAGAAAAAACGATTGAACCAGTACATTTCAGTCCAGTACGCTGAACTGCTTGTTGCTGTGGCTGAGCGTGAAGAGAAGGCCAGAGGATGTTATAACGAGCTCTGTGGCAACAACCTTTTGAACCTTTTTCCAACACATTCACCGTCAAAGAGTAGTTTGTTGAATTGCTTTGTCATCGCAGAATAGAAATGTGGACATATCCTTTTGTTTAAAGTACTTCTTACTAATTGTAGAAATCACCCATTTCGTCAGAAACCCAAACGCAGACCTTCCTGTTTCGAACCTTGGGTTTCCCTGTTGGTAACGCTCTGACCTGCAAGTCCGCACATCTGTCTCAGTCACAAGAGATCCTGTTTGGTCAGACAGGAGATGCAGACGTTTTTGTCATATACTGTAACTCACCCTGAGACGTCCAGACACACTGGCATTCTGGCCACGTCTAATGAACGTCGGTGGTTTAGATTGGCCTCTGTATGTTGACCTTATGACCCCTTTGGGTGGAAACTATGTGGGAGAAAGAACACGTTTTCTGGTATAGTAAATAAACACAGTGGGTCTCTAACTGGTGTGAACCTCTATCTTGCAAGCTCCCGGACTGTGAACCTGTCAGTGGAGGAGACGTGGAAAAGAGGCACCGTGTCTCCAAATGATTGAATAATTTAATTCCTAATCATGACAATATTTCCACTGCAAAAGTCAGCATTCCAACAGTGGCTGTGATAATAAATAAATACAATTTAAAACAGATCAGATCAACGCTGCTAGATAACCCATTTAAATTGTGCATGTTCTGTGAGTAACAGGAAAGTGTCTTTCGAAACAAATAATCCAAAAAGCAAAATGGCAAGGTAAGCATACAAAGTGAAACACTGGCACTGTTCTATTCTCAAGACTTGCACCCAAAACATGTAATTTACGTCTCACAACGGCTAGCTATCAGTGGAACACGTCGTATGTCTCGAGGGTGTGAATAACACTCCATGGAAAAGCTGTTGTACTGTGCTACCCGTGCCACTGTGCGCTCCAGCTGCGCTCTCTCATTCATCTAACCCCACGGTGAAGTCCGTACAAAAGGGAAAAAAAGGAAACATATCCATCCAGTGGCCCGACCTTGATAGCTATACTTATGTGTGCTGTTTTTTCTCTCTCTCAGGCTCTCTCTCTCTGTGTCTCACTGTCTCTTTCACGCACACACGCACACACAAACACACACATGCTAGCACACACACACACACATATAGATTGTAGCCATTTCCACTAACATCCTGTGTCCTTATCTGAGCCAGGAAACACATCCTCCAGAGGAGACAGTGTGTTAACTGACATTGTGTCATGGCCGCCTCAATGCTCTGATGATTCATGACCAGTCAACCATGTTTCGCTTTGCATCGAAACTTATCACCCTGTACAAACACACTAGAGGAGGAATTACAGCACAACAATGTTCTCCTTTCTCCGCTGGCCTGCCAGCAGACGCTCTGAGGTTGTGGTCCTTTCTGGTTGTGGGGACCGTGGTGCTGGACAGGTAAGGACACAGGTTTCTCCACTTTCCCCACACAAAGCCATCCATGGGCCCTCTCCTCCCCCTCTCCGCGTTCCCCCAGGCCAGGCCAGCCATCCCTGGGCCCTCTCCTCCCCCTCTTCGCGTTCCCCCAGGCCAGGCCAGCCATCCCTGGGCCCTCTCCTCCCCTTCTCCACGTTCCCCCAGGCCAGGCCAGCCATCCATGGGCCCCTCCCTTCCCCTCTCCGCGTTCCCCAGGCCAGGCCAGCCATCCCTGGGCCCTCTCCTCCCCTTCTCCACGTTCCCCCAGGCCAGGCCAGCCATCCATGGGCCCTCTCCTCCCCCTCTCCGCGTTCCCCCAGGCCAGGCCAGCCATCCATGGGCCCTCCCTTCCCCACAAAGCCCAAGCGTTCCAGTTAGAGTTTTCGTGTTCGTTCCGTTCCTCTCTCTGCTCTCATCCCTTGACGGCGTCGTCGGCGAGGGACTCCAGGAGGCTTCTGTAAATGTCCGAGCGCAGGAACCGCGGGTACGAGTCTCTCTCCATTAGGCCGTAGACGATCTTCTGAGCGTCGTCGAAGCAGCACAGCGCGGGAGTCTTCACACTTCTCTTGATCTGCTCTCGAGTGTGGTGGTCGATGTTGATCTGGAACAGGGTTTGGGGACAGATGTCAACGTTGCACTCACGATACAAGTTGTCCGAGCTAAACACACAGGCACGTTCATTGAGTGGAGGTCCAATTGTGTAAGGCACCGGTGGAAGACTTTGTCCTCAAGCTCACCTCTTTGGGAGATTCCGCCTTGATGAACTGTTCGTAGATTTTCTTGGCCTTGGAAGACATTTTGAATGAGGATTTGATTTTCTTGTACTCCTCGCACGTCAGCCAGAACTCAATGTTTTCGTCGCTGAATTCAGACTTGAGAAAAGTCCTGAAGGTCGCCAGTCCATCTGAGAAGACAAGCAGTGTCACAGGAGGAACTGAAGTATGGAGGTTGTGGAAACAAGGAGATGAGGCTTTATTGACTTATTTACTTTAATCTTAAATGATTTAAGTTGAGCTGTGAAAAGAACTAAACTTACATTTAGATTCCAACAGCCTCTCCAGTGACTGTGACCATTGTTGGGTATCTTCTAAACTTAGCCTGCTGTGAAAGAATGTGTTTTTTTTAGTACTTCAGCAAAATCTGATTTTGGTGAGAAAAAGAATTTGTGAACTTTGTGACATGGATACACTGAATGTGCCTTACTGAAAACACAGTATACCCAGATCAGTCTATGCAAATATCAAACATTAGACTTTGTGTGTCATGCCAGAGCTTACAAGAAATCTTCAGATAATTTCAATCCTCAGATAATTCCTTAGATGGAAATGAGAGAACTCGTGGTATTCTCACAGTGAAATGTTTGCAAAAAAACTCAAATATCTTTACCTCTCAGAGGTTGATGAATGGGAGAACATACACTGCAGACGACACATAAAGTTCTTTCCACTACGAGGAGAAAATAACAGTTTTATCAAACCATTGAAACAAGGCTATTTGTTGTTGCAGTACAAATCTAAGATGTTGGCTGAATTAAAGTATGTCAAGAATTCAGTCACAAGAAAGCAAAGCCTTGACTAATAACCCAATAAGCAAGTGACAAACAGAACAATAACCCAAGTAAACAAAAAATGAAACATAATATATATCACGGTAAGCTAATGCAAAGCATAACAATTCATGGTACGAAAAATGATGCCATATTCATGGTACAATTATAACAAAAACAACGGCAACAACGTGATTGGGTTCGGAGCAGCCATTTCTTGGGGTGATTACTAGCTTTTGCCAAAAACAAAAAAAGAAGATTTCCAAAACTTACAGGTTCTTGTTTGTCTTGGCGTCATCTCTGTCCATGGTGAAGGCCAATGTCGGGGGTACCCTCGTTATGCTACGCATGTCTCAAGTCCACATTCTGGGACTCCTGTCGCAGACTCTGCCAGGGTTTCCCCGACGACAAGGCTTTATAAGCAGGACTCCCGTTGCCACGGCTCCGATGTGAGACATCACTGGTCAACACCGCATCGCAACGTAGGGATCACCCCCCCCCCCACCACCTCCTTCCAAGTCGCCGCCCCCCCCGCCCCCTCCTTCTCTCGCTCCGTCTCCTCCAAACAAACACCCTCTCCTAATCGTCCCTTCTGCAGCTTCTTGGACCCCCTTCAGCCTGCTCCCCTCTATCTTTATGTTCGCAGTTGATTCTCTCCCTCTCTCGCTCCTGTCGTTCGGCCCTCCCTCTCTGTCCCTCTCTGCCTCCACAAGACCTGCCTATCAGCACGGATCCCTCCAGCCTGGATCAAAGCCTGCTCTGTTCTCATGGCTATAGTTGGCTGCTTAGATGCAAATTACAGCAACAGTGAGAGAGATAAGCAAATGGTCACCTTCTCGGGTTGTGTGTTTTGTACCTGTTTAACCCTTTTGTGGAGTTGTCAATGTCGCCGACTCGGACTACCTCTTTCCCTG
The DNA here is from genome assembly GCF_021917145.1 of Hypomesus transpacificus. Taxonomy (NCBI): domain Eukaryota; kingdom Metazoa; phylum Chordata; class Actinopteri; order Osmeriformes; family Osmeridae; genus Hypomesus; species Hypomesus transpacificus. Next base: position 7,003,334 of record NC_061085.1, read on the forward strand.
AAGAAGAGAAAGAGGGTTGATGGATTCGAGAAAACGTGACATCATGTTTAAGTCTGGTGGTTGTTGTATTGATCATTACTGTAACACTGACTTAACAATCGGCACGTCTGCATGTGAGCTTTCTCCTGGTATCTTCTCAAGACTGTAGCCCAGTCATCCACTCATTGACCCCGCAAACAGACGACACCAGCGAGCACTTCTCTCCAGCACTGTGTGACCGTTACGGCAGGTGAGCCGTCACTTCTGTTCAGCCGTGACGCACCCCTCCTGGTTTCAGCCTAAGATGGTATTGAGCAGTCAAGCGTCACCAGCAGCAGCAGCAGCAGACACTGTCCCCCCCGGTTACACTCCTAACCATCCAGGTCACCGCCCCATCAGGGCCGCACCATACGCAGCATAACAGCCGTTGGTAGACCTTTCCGGAAGAAGAGAGGATCTTGGGCAAGTTGTGCGCTCGCACCCAAAAAAAGAAAAAACGCATTACTCACTTCCCTTTCGGTTGCCGGGGTAACCGTTTGGTGGGGGCCCCGAGGAAAACAGGGGCAGATTGCTTGCAAGGGTTACTGTGACATGTTGCTGTTCTCTGTGATGCCAAGGGAAGGAGCGGAGTGGAAGACAGGAGACAGGAGAGGAGAGAAGACGAGAGGAGAGGAGAGGAGAGGGGACAGGAGTTGAGAGAAGGAGAGAAGAGAGGATAGGAGAGGAGAAGAGAGGAGACAAGAGGAGTTGAGAGAAGGAGAGAAGAGAGGATACGAGAGGAGAAGAGAGGAGAAGAGAGGAGAAGAGAAGAGGAAGGCAGAGAAGAGGAGGGAAGAGAAGAGGAGAAGCCTTTCTCTGAGAACCGACTCTGGCACTCCACACAGGAGTGTTGTTTGTAAAAAAAACAACAGAATAACCACTGGTCATGTCTCTGTGACTGCCCAGCATCAGATCTTAGCTGGTCTTACTGATCTATCTTCATCTTCAGAAACACAGCAAGAAGCACTGGTGAACAACTACATCTACCACGACCCAAATTTGCTAGTACCAATGAAATGAATCAATGTCGTTTGCGCGGGCGAAGCTATTCAGCCTGCTAGTTTTCATGTTTCTCATCGTTACAATCTGGTTGGCCTCTGGACTTGAGACTCACTTCTCCTTCAGAGAGGAAAACTGGGAGAGAGACAAGTGCAGTGTGTGACGGGGAGTTGCCGGCAAACAAAACGTTTGTTCCTCGATGATGAGATTATCTTCCTAACAAGGGTAGACATTCATAGTGATTAGATACACATCAGGAGTTTGCTGGCTCCAATCTTCTGGACAGCACTTCAGGTCAGAACCAGAGCTATGTTTAGACCCATTACACTGCCTTTTTAAGCCACAACCTTGAGGACTGGAACCATTTTTAGAAAAGGGGTCAAAGGTGACGAGACTGATGTTTTCCAACTTGGTGACACCATCCCTGGAACAGAGCTGGTCTCAGCTTTTAATTAGCAGACGACAGCAGACATGTGACCAGAGCTGAGCTGCTTACAGCTGGGTGGCAGAAACCACTCTTTTTCACCACACGCAGTCATAGGACAGGACAAATTTAACCTCCCGCCCACGTCATGATGCAGTTCTGATTTATGGAATGTTTTTCTTGTTCTTGAAACCTGCGACAGTCTTAGAAGTGTGCGAGAATAGCAACTGACATGTTTGTGAGAGAAGAGACCAACAAAGACACGGTGTTCACACAAATGTACTTTTAATAGAAGACTGAACAGTTCATTCGTTTTGCATTCCTTGATCAAAATTCTTCACGCCATCCAAATGGCAGCAAACTCCGACTCTATTTTTGACACACCAGTCCAAACTGCCCTCTTTTGTCTCTGAACTTGAGGCTCCTCCACTTCAAAAATCTCCAACACCACATCCTCTTTAATATATGTTTGTTCTCAAGTCATTTCCTCTCACTTACATGTCACTTCCTCTCCCACCTACGTGTCACTTCCTCTCCAGGCTGAACGGCTCTTCTCACATGCTTCCTCCTCTGTTTCATCCATCCCCAGGGGGGATTCAGACCACTGCTGTGAGCACTACTGGAGTCACTTAATGAGACACCCATTAGAAAAATTAACACTGTTTCGGAAATTGGAAGTGAAGCCACTTAGTACTTCATTCTTTGCTTTCCTTAGTAATTTGTAGATTTTTTAATGTTTTTTTGTCTTTTTTTGTGTTTTTTGTGCGTCCCTGCTGCACTTTCCAACTGATATTTTGGTCTTGTACTTCCCTAGCAAGAAACTGAACTTGCTTGAAACAAGACTGACTTAAAAAGCAGAGAGGTTCAATACATTAAAAACAATTGTCCTTTCTGGAGTTTGACCTCTACCAGAGATCCTTGTTTTTTTGCCTGACGTTTTGGCAGTCCTCAGCCTTTAGGAAGCGGGGAAACGAGTCTCTCTCCATCAGCCAGTACACCTGACTCAGTGCCTCGTCGAAACAGCAGCGACCAGGACTCACTATGGACCTCTTGATCTTCTCTCGGACATTGTGGTCGATGTTGACCTGTGGATGAAACGAACACAGTTTCACAGAGCAGAAACGAGTAGCTTGGGGTTGGTTCTGAAGCGCATTTGACACACGAAAACATCCGTTTACACTATTAGGCTCTTTAGTGTTTGATGTGTTTGTTTAGCATTGGTGTGTACAGTGATGGTCTCATGGTGTATGAAGGGTGGACTGGGAGGCGTGGCTTCTGGGACCCACCTCTCTAGGAGCCAGAGGATGCAGGAACGCCAGCCAGATCTCTGCTGCTTTTGAGGGAAGGTCAGCAAGGGGCGTCCTTTCCCTGTAATCCTTACATTCTTTCCAGAACTCAATGTTTTCCTCACTGAATTCAGAACGTAGGAAAGAACTAAAAGCTCCAAAGGACCCTGGGAAATTAGGATTCAAAATGAACGTACTGTGGATGCAATAAAGCCTCATATATTGTAGATTATTAAGATTGAAAGATACATTGGTTGTCTTTATTTTAAATTGACTAAAGGAATTTTTTTGAAGATGTTGTGAATATATGCTGCTTGTTCTTACTTTTGTTGGTTAACACTTGTTCAAGTGTTGGCTGTGCCACATAGTCACCCTGGAAACTATAAAAAAGGGAGTCAGTTACTTAATAAAGACTTTCGAATTTCGATCATATTTGATAAACCATCAATTTTTCACCATGTTTTTATTAGAGGGTTTAACTTACTTGTCTTTTGTGACATTGGAGTCAAGGTTTATATTGGTCAAAATACACTGGATATCTTTCTTCTGTTTGTTTCTACTGAGGAAAAGATCAAACCTGTAAATGAAAATCCAGTTTGCACCCTTAGATTACCACAAACCAACAAAAAACAAAGATGTCGTCGTTTTGACTGCTTTTCCCCTTCTGACTTCCTTAACACACAACCCCCTTTGACGCACACGCACTTACCTTCTAAGCGTCTTTCTTGTCCGAATCAAATCCTTAAACTCGTACGACCGTATCCTTGAAAATAGCAGTTTGGGCATCTTGACATTTCTGGTGATGTTACTTCACCTGAGTAGACAAATGCACTGTGGTCTCCTGCCTACCTGTTCCGGACCAGAGAAGTCTCTCAGGTTGGGAGTGTCGGGGTGACGCTCAGACAGGACAGCACACGACCGCTGAATACCAGAGTCATGAACACATCGACGGGCCCATTGGAACTTGAAGCTGCGATTCAAAGCTTCGATCACGTCTAGGGGATGTGGCGTTTTACGTCGAGGTGTTGGATGGAGACTGGAGACTGGGAGTCAGGTGGCTGAGCGGGTAGAGCATCGGGCTAGTAATCTGAAGGTTGCCAGTTCGATTCCCGGCCGGTGCACATGACGTTGTGTCCTTGGGCAAGGCACATAACCCTACTTGCCTCAGGCAGAATGTCCCTGTACTTACTGTAAGTTGCTCTGGATAAGCTGCTAAATGCCTAAATGTAAATGGAGTGTAGATGGTTCATCTGAAACCACTGACAACCTAGGATGCACATACAGCACTGTACCATAGACAAACGCCCCTGTCAGCAGTTCTCTCTTTCAATGAGACCATGAAACTTGTGCTCCGTGGGTAGGCCTGAGAAGAGGAGGCCGGGGAAAGGGATGCTGGCACGCACGCTGACACTAGGACATCCTAGTTCCTGGTGTCACACCTGGGCCAACCCCTCTTCCTCTCTCTTGGTCAGTGCAAGGGTAGTCTCAGTCACTGGTAGTCTCAGCAAAAATGGTCAAAGGCTGGGACAGGTGTGGGACAGGCACACCCTAACACGGGCACATGCCCATGCACACATGCAAGCACACGCACCCACCCACACCCACACTTCAAACAATAACATACTTCCCTCATAGTGGTGGGTGTGTTGTGTGTATATATAAACGATGTTGCTTCTCCACAAAACCCCTCTGGGTCCCCCTCCTCTGTTTCTGATTGGTCATGGTCCTAGACAGGAGATGACCAAGATGACAAACGCCAGAAAACGTCTGGTCGTCTTCGACAACCAGGGCTGAACCAGGTCAGGTATCAGATGGGGTGGAGACCCCACCCCCCACTGTGTCCACCCTCAACGAGACCTGCTTTGACAATGACAAGTCCTGTCACTGTCCTCACAACGCGCTGTTGGACTCCAATCATGTGACCACGTGGCCCCTCCCATATTTCTGCCAGTCAAGCAGCGCACCCAGTAGAGGACCCATAGCTGACCATGAAAATAATTAAACACAGATATATTTATTACTGATAAAAAACACTCACTATTGATTTCCATGTCTATTACAGTTTTCAGAGTCTGTTAGTAATGTAATGTGTGCTCATTTGGCAAACACTTTTATTCAAAGTGACATTCAGAAGGGGATTTGAACACGTGACCTCTTGATCTGCCGTCTACAGCTCTGTTTGACACTTTGGATGACTTTGCCTCTTCAAAAAGGGGTGTGTGGTTCACATACCGTACATTTACTTGCCAGGCACAAACAGACACACAAACGGTCCCAGATGTGCAGTTTCCGTGACCATTAGATGAGCGCAAACAAAGAAATCCCTTAAGTAAACTCATGAAGGCGTGTCTTGGTGAATCACAAACGATCATCAAGGGTTGAGTCATTGCCTCGTACTATGGAGTTAAGTAATAAGTTAAACATCTCAGAAATGGGATCAGGTGTTGATAGTCCGTACCCCCAGCATTGGTGCAACACAGGTACATTTTAAGGACAAAGCCTTCTTTGTGTTTTCAGGAAACTTGATCCTTCTGTGTTTGTAGTCAATAATAGGAAATCACGAGGGAGTACACGATCACGTTGGAGTACAAGATCACGTGGGAGTACAAGATCACGTGGGAGTACAAGGCAAGAAGGACAAAAATAATGAGGTGGTGTCTGTGCCAACTTTTTGAGCACGAGAAAATTGTGATTTCATTGAACACTGTTAATGCCTCAAGTACTAAAATATGAACCCCTGGATATGCTTTTTCCCTGAGTTAAAAATAGATATTGATAGATATCTGAAACACATTTGAAATCACGAGAGTTGTTTGTTCCCCTATATGTTTTTTTTTGACCGGGGGCGGAAAAGATTGAATCCTTCGATCCGCACACCAGAAACAAATGCGTGATTACAAAATGTGTCAAACGTGAATATCTTCTGTGTTCATTCAAACCGCCTTGTAGAATCAGGGAGTGGCCGTTTGCGTTGCTGAGACGATTTCACCACAGCGCGGCCACGTCCTGAGGCCTTGAGGGTTTCAACATCGGAAGTGATGCTGAGTCACAACGTCCAGTGGCTCTGGGTGTGTGATACAGAAGAAGAAGAAAAAACCCTGTGTCACATCACACATCCTCCTTTCCTTAATACCGTTCGTGGCCCACAGACACCCTTCCTACCTGCAGTCTTCCTCTGTACATTGAGCGACACCCGTCATTCGACGGGGAAATCGTTTGTGCGCCCGCGCGCCGCGTGCTGTTCAATCGTCGTTAGCGCTGACTTGGCGTGACTTTGTGACCCTGAGCATTTCCCACGGGCCATGCAGGGAGATAACTGATTACCTGATAACCCTAACTGATTACCTGATAACCCTAACTGATTACCTGATAACCCTAACTGATTACCTGATAACCCTAACTGATTACCTGATAACCCTAACTGATTACCTGATAACCCAAACTGATTACCTGATAACCCTAACTGATTACCCAACTCGGCCTACTGGGCTCCTTGAGCCGCAGTCGGGACAGACGAAGAAGAAGAAGGAGAAGAAGGAGTCCCCAGGAAGTGCGTTCATTTCTCTTCCTGCCGAGGCACGACATGTGACTGCCGTTAGGAACTCCTCAGATGGATGCCTAATTGAATTTCGAGGCAATTAAATTCTAACGAGGAGGGTGAGAGCGAGAGCAGATGAAACAGCGGTCATTAATTACCGGCCCTGTGAGTAAGACCCAGTTAGCTTTAGTCTGTGAAGAAGACACCGCAGTCCACTACTGGGCCTCTAAAAGGCAAGAAACCTTCCAACAAACAACGTGGCTTTTTATTAGAGCTCGAACAACAACCGCAGTAAACACCCAAAAATGGACCTTTCATCCACAATGGTATAGTACAGTTAAATCGAATATAGCGTATCCTCTATTAATACTATCTGAGGATCTATCTGGGTCGAGGCCTCCACGAGATAATTCCATTATTTTGGATGAGCGTCATTTCTTCGTTAAGGGCTTCTTGATGTGGTTGCCTCAGGCGACACCAAACTCAATCGCCCCTAACTCAATCTCCCTCCAACTTGTCACCGATGCAAATGAAATCCCTACACTGTCCTACAATAGCAATGACCACAATGGGACAGCGTGCTGCGCAACTCCCTCCAAGCCGTTGTGTCCTTGGGCAAGGTGTAGAGGAAATTTTAGTCATATGTACAATAAATGTGCTTTAAGAGAAGTTTTAAGATAGATTTAAGAAGCTTTGTACAATGATCCAGCCCACCAGCACTACTCAGCTGATGGCCCTGAACCCCCCAGAACATTCTTCAACAGACCATTTTATAGATACAACAGTTCTCAAAAGCCATTGGTCCATCCTACAGACCTGAAGCTATACCAATTCTCTTCTGTCATTGGTTAAATCCTTAGAACAATACAGTTGAATCCACATTTTCTTCAGACCAACTGTCTCTTCCCCCCAGGTGACAAGAACCCTATCAGGTCACCCAGACTTCATGTCTCTTAGACTTCATGTCTCCTAGTTAGGTGTTATAAAACTACAGGTGGTATCTCTACCAAATGGAGTTGAATTAACATACATTGTATCAAGCTTCTTCCTGAAACACATTCATTGTACATATAGGCCCAAAACTTCTTTCACACAAGGCACTTCACCCTACTTGCCTCGGGGAGAATGTCCCTGTACTTACTGTAAGTCGCTCTGGAAAAGATAGTCTGCTAAATGACTCAATGTCTGACAGAGTGATCAGCACTCCCCCCTTCTCACAGGACTCACTAAGGATTTCAACACGGCTAAAATTTCCATCATGAGGAAAGTCTCGTCTGGCCTCGATTTTTCAGCGCAGCCTCAACAGAGGGCTGGTTCTGCCGGTGTTGGAGTGCACAACCTCTGACTCACGCCCCGACTTTGACAGGATCCATGGTTTCCAGGGCCTGGTGTGATGCCACCAGGCCCTGTCGAGCGAGACGGCCAGACGGCAGGTACGAAGGACTGGAAATAAGAGGGATGATTGTCCCACGGCGTGGGCAGTGGGGTGACGGCAGCATGACGGCAGGATGTGACAGTGTCAGTGTCACAGCTCCACAGGCAGCATGAGAGTCCATCTTACGAGGCGTTCAGTGAAACCCCAGAGAAGCCCCTGCTGAAGAGGGGTGGAAGTGAATCGGCCTGGGAATCGAGGTGACTCGGGAAATTCTGGAGAAATCAGACTGACAGTTTCCCATCGACTGGTGTCTGAAATCCCCCAGAGACAAATCCCCCCCTCCCCCCCATGTCTCTCTGTCTCAGTTAGCAGAACAGGAAGTGTGGATGTCTGGTGTACTCGGTCAGCTATCTTCCTCGGTATAGCTCAGGGGTTAGGGACACTTGACTGCAGATCCTGAGGTTGCATGTTCAAGTTCTCCTGTACATTCCTTTGGATTAAAGAGTCTTCTGAATCAATACATTATTGTTTTTATTCCTAACACCAGTTGAGAAGTTCACTGGACGTGGCTGGGCGAAAATGTGTCTTTGTATATCTCCCAAGTCCTTCCGTGGTTTCATATCAAATGAACTTTAACGGTTGGTTATTTTATTGTCGCGCTGAATTGTTTTCAAGAAGCACAGAATAAAAATGCATGGTATTTTGTTTATGTGATTGTAAATCAAGTCTCTGTTGCCCCCTAGTGGACATGCAGAAGAAGTGTCCATGAGCAAACTCAGAAGTTTGGGCTGGCTTGGAAACTCAAAGGTTTAGACTGAGCAAACTCAAAGAGTCTGAGATCTGCTTTGTGTGGCCGTATCAATGAGGCGTGTAAAGGGAGAGATGTATGGAATGCAAAAAGGGGAAATCCAGGAGAAGACTGTGTGTTCGGAAAGAAATACGGTTTCTAAAACTTTAAAGCTACGGAATGCATCTGAGCACCGGAGGCTTTGCTGCAGGTGTTAATCTTCCCTCAGAAATGTCCTGTTTCCTCAGTTGGAAACTGGGACAATTTTGGGCACTCAACAGAGTTCCAGACACCTTATCTGCCCCCCCCCCCCCCCGCCCCCTGCTGGGAGTTGTTGCTGCTGTTCGCCCCAGCTCAGTCTCTGAGCATTATCTCAGTTGTGAAAGCCCAAAGAAGTCCTACCTGCTGGGTACTTGCAGTGCTCCCTGCCCCCCTACCCCCTCCTTTCCTTCCTTCCTTCCTTCCTTCCTTCCTTCCTTCCTTCCTTCCTTCCTTCCTTCCTTCCTCCCTCCCTCCCTCCCTCCCTCCCTCCCTCCCTCCCTCCCTCCCTCCCTCCCTCTCTCCCTCCCTCTCTCCCTCCCTCTCTCTCTCCCCCTCCCTCCCTCCCTCCCTCCCTCCCTCCCTCCCTCCCTCCCTCCCTCCCTCCCTCCCTCCCTCTCTCTCTCCCTCCCTCCCTCCCTCCCTCCCTCCCTCCCTCCCTCCCTCCCTCCCTCCCTCCCTCCCTCCTTCCCTCCCTCCCTCCCTCCCTCCCTCCCTCTCTCCCTCCCTCTCTCCCTCCCTCCCTCCCCTCCCCCCCCTGGAGGTCCATCAGCGTGCATGCACAGACACACACTAACACTCCCGTGCGCACACACTGGATGACAGAGGAAACTGCTCCCTGTGGTCCTTATCTGTGTCTCAGGTCTCAGGAGACTGGGACTGCAACGGCAGGAAGTCTGTTAGAAGCTCATGCTTTTCCAGGAATAGTACCAACAGGATTTCCCATTTGTATCTCAAACCTCGGGAACAAACAACTATATATCAATGTTTTTATTTGTTTTGCCCCATAGCATTTGTTGACAGCGGGGTATCAAAGGGTTCGACCATCCCTGCATTTTAAACGACGGTGTTCTACAAAGTATGAATGTTTAATGACACATCATTTTTTCCAATCAATGAAGCCGTCCGTTGGAAAATAAAGCTTAGTAAAGAAAGTATTGAACACATTGCTTAACAAATACAACGAGATGTGTCTGGAAGATATTCTAAAAGCGATTTGAATATTGTTCAGTGACTCAACAACGAGGCTGTGTGAGACAGCCTGCAGAGTCTTCCCAGCATGCAGCAGGGTCCTGCAGTGACTGATGGAAACCAGAAACACACAGGTTAGGAAATAAAAAAACACAACAGCAGAGCCTGTGGGAGACCTCGGCTTGGAACAACACGCCACCTCTCAACAACTCACAAAATTGCGTTGAATTGTGTGTTGGGTTGTTTTGAATCACCATTCTACTGACCCTAGAATAGGAAAATAAGACGATTCTCATATTCTTAGACGGTAGGATTACCCCGAAATGTAATGATCAATTCTGGATTTGGACGATTTGTCGCCGCCGTTTTTAGTCGTTAAGTAGGCAGTAAATACATTTAGTTTAGTTCACTGAGGATGCTGGCTATAAACAACTGTATCGTTTGGTCTAAATTCACCCTGGCACTGCCAATTCATCCATCACATGGTTTGTATCTGCTGTCTGGAACAAGGCGACAGCTCCACCCTGATTATCAACTGAGCCTGATAAAGGAGCTCGTGCCCTGTCCTAGCCTGCAGAGCCGAAACCCAGAGTTCAGGTGTGCTGAACAACAGTGATATGAGGATTTTGTTCATTTAGCTTTCGTCCAAAGCGACGAACAGAATGGTTTGAACCTGCAACCTCTTGTTCTGAAGTCAAATACTCTGCCCTTGAGCAATACGTACCCAAGCAGAAATAACTAATACTTACAGTATACTTGCAAAGTGTGACTTTGAACATGCTGAAATATATTCAAGTTGTCAATAAGTATGTGAATACAGAAACAAAACGTCCATTTTAAGTACACTTCCAATTATGAAGAAAAAGCACAATCTAAATAGAATAAAAATGTATTCAGCTCTCATTTAATACATTTTAATCCCATTAAAGTATACTGTTTCTCCGCTTGGGTATCCCTAATGGGAGATGGCAGACGTGAGGGTCCACAGACCAGGAGTGTTCCTCCAGCAGGAGCTCCTGTCGGGGTCTTCATCTCCGCTCCGACTGCTTCAGAAGAGTCCGGTAGATGTCCGACTTGAGGAAACGGGGGTAGGAGTCCTTCGCCATCAGCCGGTAGATTAACCGCTGCGCCCTGTCGAACGAAGCCCTGGTCGGATGGGAGACAGACTCGGTTATGTCCTCTCTGGTTCCGCAGTCGATGTTGATCTAATAGAAAAAAAAAAACGAAAGAAAATCAACTGGTAGTGAGAAAGAACATTGTATGTTGTCGGTTTGATGGTGGTGAGGCTCAAACATGTAGCCTGCTAACGGCCTGTACGTCAAACGAGCCATCACAACCCGGCCGACGTGCTTCAAGCTAACAGTGAGCTGGTGTTTCTGTAGTTCTGACTGTGCTAATGTCTGTACCTGTCTGGGTGCGTCGACTTGGACAAACTCCGAGTAGATCCTGTTAGCCGTGGATCTCATCTCGGAGATGGATGGGACTTTCTTGTACTGTTCACAGGCCAGCCAGAAAAGGATGTTCTCCTCACTGTATTCCGTCTTCAGAAACTCCCCAAAGACCATCTGGCCCTCTGGACGGAAGAGCAAATCCATCAGGGATGGGGTTACAGGGAGGTCACACAACTCTACGCTGACACCTTGACGACACGCGAGCCGGCAGAGACCAGAAAAGGCCCGTTACCACAACCTACATAGGACTGTGAGTTCAGCGAAGGGTTAAGGATTGTCCCGTAAATTCGCACTCACACACATACACACACGCAATGCTGGAATCTAAATTTGAGTGAACTTGATTTGGTAGCCTAATTAGTCCTGGTGTCCAGTTCTCCACCTTTTCAAACTGCCCCGTCTATTTATACATCCGTTCAGGTGTGTCATTTTTCACTGGTCTGTGGGGAGCACAAACAAACACCAAACCGTGTGCCCTAACATTACTCATGGTAATGACTTCACATAAATCACAGCTGGAAAACTGACAGTAATCGACAAAATGTGTCCATGGCAACTGGTTCCTCCTGTGAGATGACATCAGGTACTGTATTTCTCGGCTATAGTTTGATTGAAATGAAGCACGGATATCACCCTCCGCGTTTACCATGACGAGTTGGAACTTGGGGGGGGGAAACAAGTGACAAAGGGCAGGAAAGCGCACTGCCAAGCTCATTTCCATAAAATGTAATTACTGGGAGGTGAGAGTGAAAGAAAGGAGGAGGAAGGGGGGGGGGGGGAGAGGGAAGATGGAGCGAGAGACAGAGACAGAAAAACATCTCTCTGCCCCCCGTGTGCCCCCGAGGCATTTTTGGAATAGAATCGGAGCCTGGCTTCTTGTCAGACTGAGACCATCGCGGCTCCTGCACTGTGGCTCTGAGAATGACAACGATGAGTCACATGCTCCTCTCCACCCCTGGAGCACACTGCTGCTGCCTCTCTGACACTCTGTGAGACGGCCCGCTCTGCCTGGCGGAGACCGAGCGAGGTTCTGGAAACCAGCTGTGGTGGAGAGCAGGACGACCGCGGCGAGAGCAGAGAGGTCACGGTAAATAACTCGGCGATGGACAGACGGGGGCTTACTTTTACACTGCAGAAGTTTATCGACTGACTCTCCCCAAGCCAGTGCCTCTTCAACACGGGTCCTGAAAGATGAATAAGTCGTTTATAACAGGGTTCAACTTGTGCGGCTTCATACAGACCGGTTCTGCATGGCAATACAAACGCCTGAAACCAAAAGCAAACAGTTGGAAACAGAGGCATTCACCAAACCCAGAGAGACACAGCGGGTATGACAACAGTTAGACACAAACACATATCACACATTTACAGTCATGAAAAGACAAATTAGAGCTCATACAATACTCACACCATCTGCGTTCAATTATTACTGCAATTAAGAGCAATTTTAGTCAACTTTAAGCTCGCTGTTCGTCAAGGTGCTCGACAACACCAGCGGTTTCTCTCTGCTCAGAATTCCCTTCCCCTCTACCATACCTCACACAAGTCCCTACATGTTGTCACTTGGCAGAAACAGGCCTGGGGTTGACAGGAAGGGTTCAGCTTTCTCTTTTCTTCCTCCGCCTTGCTCTCCTCTCTCTCTCTCTCTCTCTCTCCCTCTCTCTTTTTGTTTTTTTCCCTTTCTCTCTTTCAATCTATCTCCGTCTGTCTTCCATCTCTTTGCCTCTCCCCTCTCTTCACCTTCCCTCTCTCCCTCTCTTTCTCCCTGTCTCTCTCTCTCTGGGTGTTTTGAGACCAATTCCCAGAGCAGATATCTGGGGCCCTTAAAGAACGGTGGATCTGTTTGACCCAGTTCAGACTGAACCCTGAGCACATCCCTCTGAGGTGACAGACAGAGGCTGAGGGGTAGACACCGCCGTCCCTGTCAGTGGGGGCGTGAGGGGAGCCTTCAACAGAGAGAGAGAGAGAGGGAGAGAGAGAGAGAGAGAGGAAGGGAGAGAGCGAGAGAGAGAGGGGGAAAGAGAGAGAGGGAGAGAGAGAGTGAGGGGGAGAGGGGGAAAGAGAGAGAGAAAGAAAGAGAGAGAGAGAGGGGAAAGAGAGAGAGAGAGGGAGATATCGAGAGAGGGAGGGGGAGAAATAGAGAGGGAGACATAGAGGGTTATAAAAATGACTGATGACAGAACAAATGGCAAAACCATGAGCAGCGGAGGAGGAGGAGGAGGGGGGGGGGGCGGCGTCACGGAGACAGCAGAGCGGGCTTACCTGTCCGCCCCTCTCCGCTACCCCGCTTGATTTGTGGGCCCCTCGCCTGTCGACGGCCGGCCAGGAAAAGCAGGAACAGGTGTAGTAAAACACCAGAGAGACTGGGATTTGCATGGCTAATGTGCGAACCGACGCAGCTGGAAACGCACATTCCCAAACCCAAAGTGTTGGGTGCGAGCCTGTCAATGACAGGGACGCACCTCGACAGTGCCCGACGGCCCTCAGGCCCTCTCCTGATAGGCCAGAATGACGGAGCACCCTCCCACCTGGAGATCCTCAGCCCCCATCCATTATGCAGTCACTCTCTTTGAACTATGGCCATCGCTTGTCAGCCGTGGTGGCTTATGGCCGTTTCACACCCTGGCCAGTGTGGATAGAACAGCTGCACAACATGTCCCCCCCCCCCTCCCCCTCCCCCGGCACCCCCCCACCCTCCAACCCCCACCCCACACACCAATAACTCATCGCTTTATTAACTTAGTCAGGGGCAGGCGCACAGCTTGCCCACTCGTGGCAACTCGGCTGAGACCATCTTTCGATTGTTGCGGGGGAAACAAGTAAGCAGAGGTAACTGCGGAGGGGCTTCAGGTGAGCTTCCGTGCGTGTTCTTAAGCAAACAGATGATGCCAGAACATACCTCAGACACTGTGGGTAAACAGTCTGTAAACGTCGAAATATTTGCATATGGAGATTCCCCAGCGTTTGGCTCGGCGCAGTGTTTCCTTGGGCGAATTTGTATAAACAACCGCTCGCGTTGCATGCTTAATCAATAACCGGGTCGACTTCTAAACGACGCACAGATTTCCTCTCAAATTGGTTCTCTCTGTAGGGAGAACATGGGAAAGAGGATTGGGCAGAGAGGCAAATAGGATGCACAGAGACAGAGATACAGGATCTAGGAGGGAAGGAGAGACAGGAGACACGACCGCGAGGGCCTCGACAGAGCGATGCGTTTCCTAATTAACTTTTGTTATGACAGAAGTCGAACTGGGACCCCACATATCAAATACACCTCATTTGCATTCTCCTACTCTCACCTCCCTGATTAACGGAAAGACTGATTGAAGAGTTGATTAGCTGGCCTCGGCCCTCCATTCCTGCTTGCTCTGTGCCATTCTTACTCTCTAATTACATTTCATTTGACCAGACAAACAGAGACAAATCCCCTGTCTCTCCAATGATACACTAATAACTACATAACCACCGACCTCGCCCACCCCCAACCCACACGTACACACGCGCACACACACACACCTACACAACCTAACACACCCACTTCATCGACGCACACATGCGCTCACAAGGCACTCAAGAAAAGACCGCCTTGACGTGTGTCTCTCAATAAAGAAAGCTGTCGTTAGGTTCGGGTTGTACGCGCACAAACCCACACACAAACGCACGCACGGTTAAGACGTGAGGGGAGGCAGACCGGTGACGTCCAATGTAGGATGGAAAACTCATTCCTACCAGTGGATATTTTCGTGAGTGAGTCTGCAAGGAGACAGACTATGTAATGAGGCTGCCTCCACATGCGCTTCTCCCCAGTGTCCTCTGAGCAGGATCCCACTCTGCCTTCCACTGGGGGGAGCTGTGGAGCTGTCTCCTTCTGCAGAACGCGGCCCACCCTCTCTCTCCCTCTCGCCATCTCCCTCTCTTTCCCCCGCCGTCTCTCTGCCTCTCTCTCCTTCTCCCTCCCTAACTCCCTTCCTCCCCACCCCCCTCTCCTTCTCTCTCTCCTTCTCCCTCTCCTTCTCTCTGCCTCTCCCTTTCCCACCCTCTCTCCTTTCCCCTCCCGATCTCCCTCTCTCTCCTCCTCTCGGCCTCTCCCCCCCCCCCCATCTCCTCCTCTCTCCGTCTCCCTCTCTGCCTTCCCCTCTCCCCCCTCTCTCTGTCTCCCTCCCTCCCTCCCTGTGGGCCTCTGGCACAGAGGACAGTCGACTGCCGCTCTGGACTGCTCATGTTAAAAGCTCAGCTGGGAAGTGAGAGTCCACAGAAGCTGTGCTCCTCGGCCTTAATACTGGACTGTCAGACTACACCCACCATCGGGGTCAAAGGTAGAAGGCTTTTACCAGGTCTTCTCTTCCTATCTTTGTCTAAACGCACACTGTGACTATATTAGACCTTTCATTCCATTTCGTCGCGTTCTGTTTTGGAATGGGCATAGCCAGGCCCCTGTATTAGTTCTGTCTGGACTCCTTTTGTCTGGTTTGAAGTTTTGTTATCTCTGTGTCTGTGTGTTATGGGACTGTATCCATCAGTATTGAACGCCGTCTCTAGGCTAGCTGCTCGACAATGCCAACATGCAGCGCTCCCGTATCCCATTCCAACACATTCCTCGTACCTCCTTCCACGTCTTTGTTCTCCGTAATCGACTTCTCTCAGTCCACACAAACAGACGGCGCCGGCGTCATTGTCGCAGATGTATTCACGCGGGCGACACAAAGGAGGAGCTGTTGACAAATGCGCGCACACAAGAAAAAAGCGATGCGGGCATTAACGAACACAGTCACTTCCAACGACTCCATTAGACTGTTTGTTTGAGCGATGCGCAGCGAGGCCCGCGGTCAGATAACAAAGGCTCTCTTTTAATCTGTGCGTCTCCTCTCCACCCTGAAGATGGAGATCGGGTCTGCGTAATTATCCTCTGATTGAGTATTCATAAATGATTATGCCATTGTTTTCCATTTAATGATGCAAATTACAACTAATTACCTTGCGTTAATGGGCGCGCTGAGCTGTTATGAGGTGCAGAATAGCGCAATTAGCATAGTGTTTATCTAATGGCACCATGTGTAAATATTAGCTGGCGAATGTATGGATAATGCCCATTCGTCCTCCTCACCATGACAAGTTGAAGGTAGTCTCTTGGTTGATGAATGTTTGAAGGAGAGGAACGAGGCAGATCCTCTGCATCAAGGAGATTCATTCAATTACATTCCACCTTATCTACAACGTGAATAATATGCAGCATAAAGCAAATCCGAAATCCACTGTGGACTTATTTTGTTGTTGGTAAAAGTAAGAGGAACAAAACATCGGGGACCGGTTTGACAGGGCTCTTAAAAAGTTCATGAATGGCTTGGATGTGCTTGTCAATAATTCTCAGAAAATGTTGCTATAGCCTCCTGTGGCCCTGGATAGGTACAGAGACCACAAGTGAAGACAAATACTAGACTCGTATTGGCTACATCTCCACAGAAGGTCCATGTTTTTAACATTTCTTTTTGTTCAAAAGAAAAAAAAGAAGACCATTTATTTCTCAGGCTCCACCACTGACAAGTGAAACCGCCCGTAGGCCAGCTCGACAGCAACACCACACAACTCCAATTTTCTCCCCTCTGAGTTTTGAAGGACTGCACTCGTGTCAGATGTTGAGAGCAACTCAATATACGTCACCACCACGGCCTGCATTCACATGTAAAATACAACCCTGTTCTATCAGTCTAGATATTCCAGTAAGGAGATTTCCAACGTGGCCAAACCCCTCTGTCACTGTATGTACAGTTGGGTCTTCCTCTCTGCTGTCATTAAGGTTAAGGAGCAATATTCAGATGGACCAGATCCAGACCCAGTCTTCTCAAGGCCTCCCCAGGCTTCCTGGGTCTCTCAGCCCACAGTGAGCCAGGCAGCGAGGGGACATTCTGGTTCTATGGGATGTCACAGTACTGTATTTTGAAAACACACATCATTGCAGCTTCATTTCATCATCGTCCATCAAGCAATCCGACTCGATTTGTTTTCGCGGGAACGTGATGTCTTTGAAGCGGGCGTCTGGCGAAACAGACTGCCTCCCTCAGTGGGTCCCAGTACTCCGGACCCTTCTAACGATGTTGTCACGCTCTCCTTCTACCACAAGTACAACTTCTCTGGGAGAAAAAGCCCTTCTGCGATGATCTATATACATATTGCATATCTACACGTATGTATAATTAAAAACACCGGAGGGGGGGTTGAAGGGGGCGATGCTAGATTTCGCATACCAAAAGCCATGTGGCCCTGACGAAAGAGCATAAAAAGAAGATGAGCAACCGTGGATATCAGAGAGCATCATTCACTCAACAAAAGAAGACAGAGAGAGACAGAGAGAGAGGCAGAACAAGTCACACGAGGTGAACGACAATGCGTCGCCGTCGCCACACACCAAGAAGATCAGCGAGTTCGACTCCCCGTCGCGGCCCTCAGGTGGGCCGCCTCTCACGGCGTCGCCGTCTCCCCGTGCTCACGCGAGTTTCCTCTGCCAGGAGCCCAAACCAAGCGCACCCCTCTCCTGGCCGCGTCCCAGGCCGGGCGTGAGGTGAGCGCCTGTCCTTGGTCCCCAGGCGGCCGCTGACGTAGCATCCCACCGCTCCTGGATGTCCTCCGAGGAAGGACAGCAGCAAGGGCCAAAAGCAAAGATGGACGCCCTGCCGTGCGTGTGTGTGTGTTCCGACACTCCCTGCACACGCGTGGGTGTGTGTGTGTCCCACGGGTGCGAGGTCAATCAGGAATTTTTCTTCTGTGGGGTGACCTCTTTTTTGTCACCCTTCCACAGGGTCAGGCAGCGTCCCATTTCGACCAGGCTGGTGCGGAGAAGGGCACAAAGCTTGAGGGATTGCATCATCCGAACGAAATATCCACTGTACTGCCACCACTGAAAATAGGCTGCACACAGACCTTGAAGGCACACACACACGGATGCACACACACACACGCACGCGCGCATAGGTTCAATGACACATTAACATGAGGGCTGACTGGAATCACTCAAGCTGAAATCTTGCACATTTGTTTCAGCTCTATACACTTTCCATTGTTTGTTTGTGAAATTAGGAAATCACCCAGCCTTTAGGTATTCAGAGGAATTCGCAGAGTGTGAATGCATGAAGAATGGTTGACATTTCCCCTGTAATCTGTCTGAAAACACAACATGCTTGATTGACAGACCTTATAAGGATTCTTATTTTTCCAATCAGCAAAGTAATTACAGGAGAAACCTCTGGGGCCACCCCCATGTAATCTGGTTATGGCGGGAAGATCACTCACTGATACGAGAGGGGCCCGATAGCGCTACAGATATGCCTTCTGTGGACATCAAACACACCACGTTCATTTGGGGAGAAATTAAAAGGAAGACTGACAACACAATTGACAACACAATTGACAGCTTTCCATCATATTTACACTCACCTTTATTCATTTAGCAGACGCTTTTATCCGAAGCGACTTCCAAGAGAGAGCTTTACAAAAGTGCATAGGTCACTGATCACAAACAATGAGATAGCCCCAAATACATTGTGGGTAGCCAAAACATGAAGCATACGTTGTGAAAAATGTATAAGTGCCAATGGGAAGAAACATAAGAGCATGTAGTTAAACAAGTTACAATGAAACAACATATTTAAGATGTATTGTTTGGTGTTTTTCTTTATTGAGGTGAAGCGTGACAGGAAAGGCAGGCGAGAGATGCAGCAAGGGGCCCGGGCCAGATTCGAACCCAGGATGCTGCGGTAAGGCCTCAGCCTACGTGGAACTCGTGTACTAATCCGGTGAGCTATCGCGGCACCCGATTTCCATCCGATTTGAAGTCGACATCCCTGCTGCACGGTCCTCATGAGAAAGAGGCACGGCTTTTATCGTTTCCCTTCCCACCTGAAGCGATGGTTTTCGGAATGAAGGGGGAGAATACATTTGAACATCAAGCAGAGGGATTGTTTAATCATTCCCCTTCTCTGGGACCGGCTGCGATGTTGGAGTGTGTAAGACCCTTAATCCCCTCTGATTGGTCACATCTGACTCACACAACACACGAGATGAGATTCATAATCCTAATCTTTTTCACAGACCCCCTCCGACACTGCTCTCTTAGCCACGGCCCCCCCCTCCCCCCCCCCCCCTCCCTCCCCCCCCCCCTCCCCCCCACCTCCCCCTCCCAAACGAAGCCTCACATCAATCCTGTAAACGTTCGAGACATTGATTCTCGTCTCGTCTGGACCAACCGGACCGAAATCTTCATCTATCACTGAAAGCATTACCGGCTATTTCCTGTTGACCTGGAAAAAAAAGACAAACGAGTCCATGGTACCTCCTCCACATGCTAAGTTCACTGGCGAGAACAACGCTTGGGCTGTGCGATATTAATGCCCACGTCAGGAGAGAATATACAAACAATAAACATTGAAATTCTCCGAAATACATCACTGCTTGGGTTTAATGAACCCCCTGTATCTTAAGGGCATGGAAATGCACATGCCTTGAACACGATATTGCCTGTTTGAGAGGGAACATTTAAATCATATTTCATTTTCTGGCACTCCCAGAATCCTTTGCCCTCCCCAGGGTGTCTCCGGAGCTGGCGGAGCACAGCTGCGGGGGAAGGGGGAGACGGAGGGGAGGGCAGGGAAGTACAACATGGTCCCCCTACCCTGCCCTTGACAGCAGCCACAGTGCCACACGCAACCAAACCCTCTCGCACCGCAGCAGTGTGGTAGAGGGACCCCGCCCAATCCCTGCAGTCTAGGAAAATTAGTGAAGGTCCATAGGTTGCTGTACCAATTATAGAAGCCTCGCAGCTCACTGCATTGTAATGTAGCGCACTGCGGTGTGCAACCAGAAGAAAAAAAGAAAAAAAGAAAGAAATATAAACATATTAGCCTTTCTTTAAGCTCAGTGGGCCATGTTAAATTACTGTGTCCTGAGGAAATGATTTAATAACAGTTTCCTTCAGTTTTACACTGGACTGCATGTAAACTAATAAGATGGATATGTTGTGTGGGTCCTAAGTACGGGGCCACATTAATGGATGCAGAGCAGAGAGAATGTGACCACAATATGCATGATGTACATGGAGTATGCGACATCTCATTAACGCAGGACAGAGCTGAATCTTCGCCTTGTTATTTCACTTTCGTGGATGGAATTTGAATGGAGGGGATCCTCTAAAAATCATTACCCTCAGCTACCCATAATGCACCTGCACCCAGCTACCCATGATGCACCCAGCTACCCATGGTGCACCCAGCTACCCATGAGGCACCTGCACCCAGCTACTCATGATGGACCTGCACCCAGCTACCCATGATGCACCTGCACCCAGCTACTCATGATGGACCTGCACCCAGCTACCCATGATGCACCTGCACCCAGCTACCCATGATGCACCTGCACCCAGCTACCCATGATGCACCTGCACCCAGCTACTCATGATGGACCTGCACCCAGCTACCCATGATGCACCCAGCTACCCATGATGCACCCAGCTACCCATGATGCACCCAGCTACCCATAATGCACCTGCACCCAGCTACCCATGATGCACCCAGCTACCCATAATGCACCTGCACCCAGTTACCCATGATGCACCCAGCTACCCATGATGCACCCAGCTACCCATAATGCACTAACTTCCTGCCACTGTCCTTGTGGTATTGTGTTGTATAGCGTTGTATTACACTACTGACTGCCAGGAAATATTACAATTTATTACTTTCCATCAGCAGGAAGATTTAGACAGGTTTTTTCAACTCTCTCTCCTTCATAAATGCAGAATAATACCAAGTTTTAGTACCGCAAACTGTGTCTTGAGTGCTCTCTCAGACTTCAAATATCTTTAATCAATTTACCTGTGTCATCAGCTCTGTGAAATTATTAAATAAGCCCAGCATGATCTTCGATCCACAGAGGAACGTATCAGAGTGTATTTCACGCAAATCTCACATTATAACACCAGCTGTAAGAAACACTTAGGAGAGATATGCTTTCCTGTCTGAGAGCATCGCCTTTCCCCTCTGCCTCCCCCCTCTGCCTCCCCCCTCCACCCCTTCTGCTTCCCCCTTCCACCCCCTCTCTCCCAGCCTCCCTTTCCCCCTCTCCCCCAGCCATTGTCCTGACTCGATTTCTCTTTGTTTACCCAATGCAAGCTTCATGGCTATGACAGGAAGCAGTCTATGCCCTGTGTTTTCACCAATCGGTTAGAGGCAAACCAGCAGTGACAGTCATGGTCCGATCCCCAATCTCCCAGAGTCCCACAGGGGACATGCTGTGCTGCACACCGGGGGTTATCACTCACCTCCTCGTCCAGGCACTGGATGGTTAATAACTTTAGGAATCATCAGCGTTACGTGTTTGTGAAAACACAAACACAAATATATATACTGAACAGAACTCTGTGTGAAAAGGCTTTTTAGTTGCCCATCTGTCTGACTCCAGACTGATCTGTGGTGTTGGGATGGGTTTAAAGGACTTTTTAGGTTCAGGTGGGGTTTTCCTCAAGGGCAAGAGTCATGAATCAAAATGAAGAGGAGAGTGGTTTTTCTCTTATTGTTGAAAGTTTGTCCTCTCTAGTTTCAAGGTCTAGACAGCATCGGTTGGAATGTTTTCTTATCTACAACATCGTTTGGATAGTCAATGGAGGAAGAAAAAATGTGTATGTTCAGTGGCACTGTATCATTTGATCGGAATTGAGTCCATGTCTTTTTAATCATTGTAAAAGCAGTGGATAGAACTGTGCCCCAGTAGATAAGCAATCACAGTGACAGATATTTTTTGACGTGTGCCCATATCTCACAAGTGTCTCTTTGATGGACATGTACAGAATATCCCATGAATGGATTTTTTATTCAACCTTTAGTCAACCACAAAAGGCTCATTCAGATAAAAATAAAAATAAAGAAAGTCCTGTTAAAATGGGCAGCACCAGGTCATCGCATAATGACAATACAACATAAAAAACACAATATCTAGTCAAAGAACAACCAAAACCATGAAATGACAACTCTAAAAACATTGGTAGATCAGGAAATCAGCCTAAAATTCCTTAATTAATGATGGAAATAAACGACAACACCAATCTGGACAAGATCCTTCAGTTAGCCTACATTCCTTTTTGGAAGAAGTTCAGAGCTAACGAAGCAGAGGACAAGAAAGCGTATTTTCCGAATTCGGTTCTGCAATTTGGAACAGCTAACAGGATATGATCCTGTGAACAAGGGGGAGGGCCACATCACATTTCTGGCGAATACAAATACCCAAATGAAAGGATACAAGACCCAGAGTGACTTTACAAATACAAGTTTGCCAAAGACGGGTCCCATGAGATGGCAAGCCAACTGGGGCGTCAGATGGCTGAGCGGTTGGGGAATCGGGCTATTAATCAGAAGGTTGCCGGTTTGATTCCCGGGCCATAGCCAAACCCAACAGTGTGACCATTCCCAGCACACACGGCCAGCCATATTAAGATGGTTGTTCAGATGCTTAGCCTAATTGATAGATTCTGTAGAACGGATTAAATATGATTTTTCAAATGCTGACTCAGATGCAACTGTAACCCTAGCTGATAACCACCATAACCACACTGAAGGAAGTAAAGAGCTATACAGTACGCAGTGTTGCATCATTTGAACACCAATCACATCATTTTACATTTCCTCCTTTTTTCCAGAGTGATTTTCAATGAAGCCAACACTTGTGGATCAATGTGGATGTTGGGGTTGACAAAAAGCCAATCTGCTCTCTCTCTCTCTCTCTCTCTCTCTCTCTCTCTCTCTCTCTCTCTCTCTCTCTCTCTCAATATCACAATTTCTGTCTCTCAAAATAGTCCTCCTGGCTGACAATCAACTAGAGCCACAGCTGCTATGAGTGCCACAGGAAATGCAGAAAGTCAAGTGCAGTTTAGTCGGTGACAGATATCTTCTCCGTAGACAGCAGATACAACTGTTGACTTCCCAGTTACACCCCCACAACAACAAGCCCTTTGTGAGGCCCTGATTGTTTTTCAGTCTTGTGTGCTCCATAATTAGTTATCATTTAAACATATGTGTATGTACAGGAAACTAGAATGAAGATTGAAATAAATGAGGAATGAGGAATCGTGCATCAATGGGAGGCACGACATCTCCTCAACATTTGGTTTGGCGGAGAAGACAAACTGTCACCTCCATGTTACATTGAGTGAACACAGAGGCTATTTTCACCCAGGCCTCAGACACTTATTCAAGTTGTCCTTCCCAAGTGCGGTTCCCATTTGTAAATACGGAAAAGGAAATTATCCAAAGTTTCAGTTCCTCTCTGAAGGCTCCATGAAGGAACCGACAGCTGAGGGCGACAGCCTGAATCGAATCGTCAATCTGCTTCATCACCGCCTTACAAAAGAGGGACAAAAAGCACAAAGAGCTCTGAGAAGAAGCCAAGAAAACTGAATGTTCCCTTCTACTGTATCCCGATGACTGGCATAACAAATATGGACGCCGTTTTACTTTGTGACCTCAAAAGCGTCCTTTGGACCCTTTTAGTGCCCTCCTGAGAGCCTGTTGTGTCCACAGCTTTTTATCCGTGTGAATCACAACAGGAGAGCTATCAAACACACAGGGGGGGGGTCAGGGGTAATGCAACGCTGCAGCCACAGAAAGGATTGTTTCCTGAGCATTAAAAGCTTAATGGATATCCAAAACCCACTTCAGCGACGCAGCTGACATGGAGATTAAATATGGGTTCAAGCAGGCCGAGAGAATTGGGAAAACGTGCTCGAAGCGCCGCCGAAGACACATTGAAGGGTTGAACAAGTGCTTTTTTGGTGTTCTCTATGGACTAGAAGGATTTGCTGCAAAAACAAAAGGCAGGCATAACCCTGGCCGACTTAACTGCAAGTGCTGATCCAGTCTCCTCAGTCCCAACTTTGATTCAGATCAGGGCCGGCCCAAGCCTTTACGGGGCCTTAATTAGAATTGATTTGGGGGCCCCTTGGCGTTGTTAATATATATATTATTTTTTTTTCTTTTACATTAAACTGTAATTTCATGTGCTCTTGGGGGCCCTGTGGTGGCCACGCGGACCCTACGCAGTCGCTTAGTTCGTTTATGCCTTGGGCCGGCCCTGATTCAGATGATCCACATCCTCCTCACACAAGCCTGTGCCACTGACTGGATTCGAGTCCATAAGCTCTCCTTTTGTACCCTTTTCATTCAAACGAGGATGTCCTGAACATGGACACCACACACAGACACACTGTCTTTAAGTGCTACAATTACAACTGTGAAGTTAACACAAAGGGACTCTGCAGGCATGGCGATTTCACTTAATTTGTTTTTAATGACCTAATGTATGATTTCCAAAGATTACCCTAAACTATTTTGCATCTAAATAAGGATTTAGGTTGCATATGGGCCTGACGTATTCTTGGGTCTCTTGACCGGAATGGGAGGCCTATCTGGCATATAGTGAAAAGATTTCCCACAAAGGGATCTTTTTATTGGTTTATGCCGTGCTGCATTTAAGAATTCCAGACCCGTGTTGATGTGAAATTTAAATCGGCAAAGGGGGAGAGAGCGAGAAGGCCTGCAGACAAACCCAGTAGCTTTTCAAGTAATAGTTTCAGTCGGCAGAGTGATAAGTCTGAGCGCCCCCAGGTCTTCTGATACCTCGCCAAACGGAGGCATTCGTCAGCGCCGACTGGGAGTTCCCGACGCTTCCTTGTTTCCCGAAGAAAGTCTCGGGCTTGACAACTAAAGCCATTGCACACTGTGGTGCTGCAGAAGTGATGCATGTGGGCACCGATGAGACTTGCTGTGGAGAACAAATGTCCCTGAGACACAACCTTTACGGATGCAAACGGGGAGGGAAGGCGGCTGAACGATGTTCCGCGTACAGCTGGGTGCCTTCAAATGCCTGTGACAGCGGAATGAATGTCGGTGACTTTGACCACACCCCACCTTAAACCCAAGTGGAATATATAAAAATATTCAGTGTCTACGTGAGCAGAATGGCCTCTTTAAACGTAGCTATATTTTAATCCTGTCTAATGACCCACTAATAACTTAGGTTCTTTGCATAATCACGGTGGGGGGGGAAAAAAGGAGTCTTAAAAATGTCAAGCTGCATTCCAGAGATCTCATTCCGATTCCTCTAATTAAGCTGTCGGGCATTTAATGATGGACTGTCCAACAGGCCGTTCACTCGTAGGCGGAGGTTTGGTCAGACAGTCTGTCAGAGGGGAAAATAAACATCGCTGTCTTCCTTTGAAAGCATTACTTCCACCTTAGTGCACTTAAACACAGATTGGATGCTCTTAAATACACCCGTCAGACTTTTAGTCCTTAGTAGACAGGCCGTTTTGTGTCTTTTCTGTTCGTTTTGTCAAACTTTTAAGACACCTCGAAGGGAAGAAAGTGTCCTTTCCCTGTACCTCTCCAACCATTTGAAAGACCCTCTCTACAGGAGCTGTTCCCGTGCAGAAACAGCACTAACCCTTAAAGCAACCGTTTTCTGGAGTAGACAGTGACAAAGCTGAACCAAATCGTTTTTTTGTCTGACCTTTATCTTTTAAATACCAAACCCTGATTGCACCCCAAAGTACTGACATTCAGTACAGTTCTCCTATTCTCTGCTAATGTTCAGTGACAAATGTGTCTTGAAACCTCCAGAGAAAGGATTCCAGATCTTTATACGGAAGAACAAACCTCTT
This sequence comes from Hypomesus transpacificus, assembly GCF_021917145.1. NCBI lineage: Eukaryota > Metazoa > Chordata > Actinopteri > Osmeriformes > Osmeridae > Hypomesus > Hypomesus transpacificus. The sequence goes on from NC_061085.1 coordinate 7,029,137, forward strand.
AAGGAGTTCATTATGAAGTATGAACATTTTGACTTGCCTGTGCAGTTATTTGTTTAAGATATCTCCCTAAATGACTAATCTACATTTAGTCATTTAGTAGATGCTCTTATCCAGAGCGACTTACAGTAAGTACAGGGACATTCCCCGAGGCAAGTAGGGTTAAATGCCTTGCTCAAGGACACAACATCATTTGGTATAGCCAGGAATCGAACCAGCAACCTTCTGATTACTAGCCCAATTCCCTAACCGCTCAGCCACTTGAGTCCTTACCATAATGAGTCACCACATACAGCCGAAGCACTGTTCCGATCTAAATGTTGCTGAATGTCCTGCTTCATGTCCATTGCTTGTGTGTTCTGTACATAGATCTGAAGGCTCAGCTTCCTATTTTTTTCAGCCTCCCTCTTTATAGGTCAGGGGCTTCAAGCACCGAGGTACTGAGTTAATGGATGCACTCTTCACACCACAGTGGAGATTGAAAGCTCGAAGAGTTTAGTTGGATTACATTGGCCATTAAGGAGAACAAAGCTGTTCAGAGAGAAATTGTTACCTGGAATGCGAAGAAAAATTTGCAACGTCATTTTGTTTTACTGTGACGATGAAAAACGAAGTTGAAAATAAACATTAGAGGGTGTGAGGAAGCGTAGTTTCAAAGCCAAAATCTGCTGTCTGGGTCGAACAATCCATCAAACTGGGTCTCCACTGGCCTGTAGCCACTGACACCAACAGATTCTCTTTTTTTCCATTTCGTTTCTCAATACATTATGGTTTTACTCAATTTTAGGTCAATTGTGCCCCTTGCCTTTGAAACTGACAGGATTAATCGGTCTGGCTTGACACGGTTTGAGGATTAAATTGCCAGGCGACAGGGGAGAGTCTGTGTCTCTGGCATGTCTGCCAGGAGGTTAGTTAAGCAATTATGAGTTAGTGGTCCAACTCACAAGACTCAATGCTTGCTCTAACATAATAAAAACATACCTTTGATCAATTACCGATCTTTTATTAAGGATTAGGATTGAGTTTACTGTATGTACGTGCATACTGAACATATACCGTGTGTGTGTGTGTGTATGTCAGTGTACTGTATGTGTGTGTCTAGATGTGTGAATGCCCGTCTGTCTGTGTGCTTTTTTAGGTGTGAACCTGGTGGTGTTTTGGGGCATAACGTCCAGCGGAGGAAAGCATTGTTGAGCGCTGACGTGTGCGAACCAATTTCTGGGACTCTCTGAGTGATGTGGCTTTAAAAAGGCCCAGACAGTCTGCTTATAATGCCTCCATATAGCTGCCGCACTTTCTCGGTTCATCAACGCTATATGCCAATAGTGATGGATTCTCCTGTTCCCAGGCCCAGCATTAGATATAGTATACATACAAATCTGGATTTTTATGGCTGTCTCTTTAATCAATAGACATTTTCTCCTTGTATTCTGTCCCTCCATATTTCACCGTGTATTTTCTGTGAGCTACTCACCTGTGGGCTAGAATCTGAAATGTGTTCATGTGTTACAAGCCACTGAGCTGCATCAATTAATATACAACATCTATTTATGCTAATAATTAACTGGTATTTGTTAGGGATATTTTGAGGCTATGTGTTAATTGAATTTCACACGCATCATGCATGCTTCCTCTGCTGGACCAGTAAACATTTCTTGGAAGAAAGAGGCTGCATTCAAATTCTTCTGCTCCCGGCTTTGGATCCTGGTTTATCTTGCCAGTGCAGTTCATAATACCCAGTCTTTTTCATATCTTTTGGGGAAATGTTTGAAGATGCAATTGCCCACTGTAAATTGTATTTATGTATCAGGGCCCTTTTGCGCCACTGTCTAAAAAGCTACGGGTTGGATCAGGAATGACCCGAAGCAAGGTTTGAAACGACGATTTCTCCCAACTGAAGTCAAAGCATAATTATGTTGCTTGGGTGGGTTCCATTACCTGCCTTTGAATTTCTTACTCTTTAGCTGTATACGGGGAAAATCTGTGAGTGTCCGTGCGGACCATTTATCATTCTGGGATAGATCCAGCCAGTTCTGCTACTGGTTAAAATGTTATGCTGAGTTTACAGATTGCGGGTGTAGCGCCTTGTAACTCACATCTATCTCCCCTTGTTGAATTGTGGCATTGGTGCTTCATCAATCACCAGCATGGTTAGCATCCAGAGTTAGGCCCCAACGACAAGTATATGATCCTACGTCATGAGATGTAATAACGTTACAAAAACACCGCTCCCTCCACATGGCTTGCTGGATCATATCTGGTTCAATGTACACAGAAAAGCTCTCTATAACAAAAGCGGTAACTCGTATAAGAAGCCAAGGATTTAAAAGGCTGTGTCCTTGCTGAACAATGGGAGGGGAATATTGAGTTTGGCCCCATTACAAATTCAACCTTTTTACAGCTGTAGGTAATGCTCATTGATCTGTGAAATTATGAGCTACCATTAGAAAGGGCCTACTTACCTCATAACTCAAACAGGCTGAACTCTCATTCATTCAACCGAAAACTTAAAACCTGTGCGGCAATTTACATCAGAATGTACAGTATTGATTTTAAAGAGGGCGCTCGAAAGTGGTTCTCCACCTATGAGGATGTCCCCACTTGTCAAAGACAGGCAGGATGTATTAAACACAGCAGATGCTTTCATCAACTAAAATATTCGGCCACACACTAACACATCACCCACTTTTTGCACAATAAGACATGACTATTGGTTGACATCAATGATACACTGGAAACTGCAAGATAGATGGAATTTTATTGAATTAATTGTAGTTTCATTAGGTGCAACATATAACCATACAACCTGCCTAGCATATCAGGCAGTGACTTTATTATCTGCATTTTAATCATGAGTGTTATATATCAAAGTGTAACACATAAAAACGATGACATGGTTCAATCACAGTCCATTTAGCCTCAGAACTTTGCCGTTCAATATCGTTTAGCCCATACAGTTTCTATGGAAACAGATCATGTAAGTATCGCTGTAGACATACCACAGAGGAAAGTTGGCCAGCTGCATTGCGTCAGGTAAAAGACATTCCGGAAGTCTCCTTGAACTTTCGCTGCACCAACATCCCACCAACAAACTATTAAGTGCTGAGATTGATCCTGGGTTCGTTTTCACGCTTTCTGTATCCCCAGAAGCAAAACCTGTGATTACTGCAGGGATACAATATTATATTTGGACAGCATCCAGTCAGGGATTTTTAAAGACACCATGTCCTGCATTTTTAATGTAATCCCAATAGGAACGGAACACATCCTGATATTAAGACTGTCCACGTTTATCAATAGCTAAATTGGAAAAAATTGATTTGGGGTCTAGGTCAAAGGGGATGACAAATTGCTTTTTCCTTCAAGCCCTTATCTGTTCAGCTTCGTCAGTAACACTCTAATGATGTTCCACCGTGCCCAATACCAGCAGAATGGTTAGCACCAACTAAGTGTTTACGAGACCTTGTATCATTAAAGAAGAATCTCAAATCCTATCACAGACTTAATCATCTGCGGTCTGCATTTGCTTTCCTGGACCCTTTTCATGTCTTAACTGTGGGGCGGATTCCCAGTCTTATGATAAAAAGATTTGGGCAATGTGAAATATGATTGCATAGTTGGTACAGTTTGTGTAGAGGGCCCTTGATAAATGAAAAGCATCTGAATTGTGGCAGGCCTCTGGAAAGACTATGGGGAGAAATACCATTCGATTCAGTAGCAGGGGGAGCATGTGTGACCCAATAAATAAACATAGGAAGGAAATCCTTTGGGTGGACTTGAGTGAAAAAAAGAAAGAAAAAACATAATAGTACGAGCTTTGAAGTGAAGCATTGTAACTTCAGAACTACAGGAACTCAGTTATGTGTGTTAAACTTATGAGATCAGAATTTCCTATCATGGTACAAATCACCTGACTTTAGTCTCTATTTCTGCTGTTGAAGCAATCACATACCAGAACACAATTGGATGTCTCCACATAACTGGAATAAATGTAAATCTGTAATTATTTTGCTTCAGACGAGCATAAAGTAGATTCTGCCCCCTAATCCATTATTCTAGCAGATAATTAAATTGTTTTTAAAAACAGATGCACCTAAATGTCCCTCTCCTCATGTTGTGTAATTGGATTAGTGACAAAGAGATTGAATAACTAAACAGTCATCCTGAGCAGGTCCTTCCACAGACAGACCTGAGGATGGGGAGACTGCAAGGCTGGTCACAGGGATATCACCTCCGCTCACTTAGATAACAGGAGTTACATTGATGACGATATCATGGCTTTGATGGACAAGAGAGACGGACAACTGAATCGTGACTGCAGTGGGCTGGTGAGGGAGGTCAGGAACGTGGGGGGGGGGGGGGGGGGGGGGAGGGAGGGAGGGGGGGGTGGATGAGGGGTGAGAGAGGGGGGATGAAAGAAGGAGAGGGGGGGGGGGCAGTAATGTTTGGGGGGTGAGGGAGGGAGGGATTGAGGGAGGGATGAGTGAGGGAGGGAGTGGGGGATGAGAGATAGGGGGTCAGTAACGGTGGAAGGGGAATACGAGGGAGGGGCAGGGGGGATAAGAGAGGGAGGGGGGGGGTGAGGGGATGAGGGAGGGAGTAATGGAGGATCTCCACCTCCATCCCTCTGTCCATCAGTCAATCTCCCGATGTTGCCACGTCAGCATTAATAATACACCACCTTGTAAATCTTTTTCTTCTCTTGATGAATATTTGAAAGAGTCTTTTTAAAAGAGGTGGTCTGTCCCTAACCTCTCTCCCCCCCCCCCCCCCCTGCGGTTAGTGCCCCAATTACCGCCTGATGATTGAAAGGGGCCACGAATGTGTCATCATTCTCATGGACTGTCAGTCAAACCTAACAGGGAAAGCTGTGTGCGTTTTCTTTCAATTTCACCCGTCTGCCCGATATGAAGGGCCTATATTGAGTGTTTGCAGAGAGTAAAGTAAGCCTACACTAATGATGTGCATTCATGTGTTTATGTGATGTAATTAACTGGATATAGGCCCAGGCAGTACTGAATCAGCAAAGGACCTTGGCCTATCACTGAGTGCATGAAATAATGAAAAGTTATGAAAGACAAAAATATGCATCAAGGTTATAAAAGACGGCAAAATCACACCTGAAACATAAATCAGCATTCAAATTTGCTCTTAGAGCATCTTTTGACATTCTCATGGGTTTAATAATCAGCTAGGCGGAATCTCCCGGTATAAAAAAAGGGGATTCAGACTTGAGCTACACAATGAAAATGTGTCTCTGCCACCTTGTCTAGCACCAGAGAAATAATAAAACAATTGATAAGGTCATTTGGGAGTGTTTAGTCACTGTTGAGCACCCTTCGGAGGCCGGAGGAATAGAACTGTCTCGCAGAAGCATGACAGCGATGCGGCCTGCTCCAGCAGTCAAGAGGAACTCAACTGAGACGAGCTGTAAGTGGATCCTCCACCTGATGTCCACATCAGTTACATCTGACTGATTTCTGTCTCCGCTGGTCTCACTCCAGGGGCTGGCGAGGGGAGGGGTAAGGGGAATCTACCTACGGATTCTTCCAGAACAATTCTTCTCTGCTTTGTTTGGCGGGTTTGTTTTTGCATCCCGGCGGAGTATTGATAATTTATTTGTTTTACGCCTCAAGCAGGAAATGGCGACAAGGTTTGTATTTCCATCTGTGGCAGGTGCCAAGCGCTCATGACATCGGGTTTCATCATTGTTTTCGCACAGCGAAGTGATGTTTTTGCGTGTCGTACGTCCACAGCATATGACCATTTGACATTCGAGCCTCCGTCATCGTGCGCATGAATCTGTAGGGTTGCAAAACATGTCTTTGTTCCTGATTTGTCATAAAAACCTTCACGTCTTTGTACTTTCTAATCGGAAAAACTGCACTCGAGCCATGTCAGGCTGATAATTCACAAACTAATTATCAAGCATAAGTCGACACCAATTTTGAGGCCTGCGTACTTTCGAGAAAAAAAATGGTACGAACAGAAAGTGTGACCTTGTCTCCACGGGGTGTAAAGATCGGTGCACTGAGACAGCAGTTTACCTGCCACTTCGTCTCTCCACGTCTGTCTGGCTCCTGTGACATGTTGGTATTGATCAATTTGACATGGTGTCACGCCGGAAAAGCAGGAAGGCAGAATAGTGCCTTTGGTATCCGGGGGTTGAGATTGAATAGAAAATGGCTAAATTGCCTTTGTGTGCTTTTCAGCGCCATTCTTTCAGTTGTCTTCTCTCTCATTTTCTATGGCTTCCTTTTGTCCTTCCTAACGCTGAGAATCTTACCTCAGACTCATGTTGCCCATTTATCTGATTGGTTCTGGGGCTCGGATTGCTCGACACAAACGGAGACGGGTTAGGTTCTCACCTGCAAGCTGCCTTCGGAAGCTACGGCAGCTGTCGGGAGTGCTGTGAGAGATCATTTGCTAACATAAGGAGTGGACTTAATGCTCGCTAATAGGACTGTCAGTGCTTTGGAACGGTCACTGTATCCAGGCTGAGCACTTGGCCGGGTCTCTGATCCACCTGGAAACAGCAGGACAGACTGATCCTGCAGTTTGACACGCGCCTCGACAGCAACCCCCAGGTGAAGCTGTGACCTTCACCCACAGGAAGTGATTATTATCAGCCCCGCCCACAGGAAGTAATCATCATTTGACCTGTGGGAGTCCTCCTCGAACGCCCTCCTCTCATTAAAAAGTTCATCCAGCCCCGCGACAAGACATTCTTGTTCAATTTCACTTTCACACACCGTAGAAGTCCTCATAATGCTTTCTGAATGCTTCCTACGCTCTCCGTCCTCACCAACGGGAAGCAGATTTGCACCCAGCTGACATTAGATTACGAAACCATTCCACAGTTCAGGATGAGCGCGTTTCAATTTAAACTGTGCATTATTGATCCTAGGGGAACACAGGCACTTGCCCAAAAGTTCCCTTCACCCAATTATCCCATTTATCTGCTCTTTCTCCCTTTTAATTGACGGTTTAATCCGAGTCTTATTGAATACTTTTTTTCAGGGGGGTTATTTAACGTAATATTTAATTTGATTGAAACAAAAAAAAACTAAGTATGAATCCAGCTTTGAGAACAGGGTGGAAGACAGTCTATTCATTTCTGTTTCGCAGTCTGAGGAGTGCTTTTCAGACGATTAGACCCTGACTGGTCACTGATGAGAAGACTTGCAGGCTGACCCCGGGGGCTGCTGAGAGCAGGGATGTTAATTTCTGAGCGGATGCTTTTATGTTCGCACACTGTCTCGGAGAGGAGTGAGCCGTCATTCGCTTTTGACTCAAGGCGAACCACGTTTTTCATCAAAAGTAGCAGTGGTAGGCATTAGATGGGTGGCTGAGACCGCTTTAGCAAATGCTAGTAGCATGGTAAATAACAGCTCTAAGATGGGTACGTTTGTGTGCGTGAGTGTGTGAGCAAGGGGGGGGGGGGGGGGGGGGGTTGTGAAAATCCACTGCACGTTGCTCTTTTGGTGATTGTTGGGAGAAAGGCTCTGAAATTGTACCGCACACAGGGGGACTTCTCCTCAAAATGACTGCAACCACCTTCACCCTGCTTCGGCAAACTGCTTATAACTGATTACGACTCACCACCTAATGCTGCGAGATGTCTTTTCAATATTTACCCTCGCTTCATGAGACCATAGGTAATCTGCGAAGTGACATCTTTAAATGGATAGCTCCAAGGCAAATGTTAGGTTCCCTTCCACTGTGGACAAGAGCAGTGTGTGTGTGCGCGCACGTGGGCGTGTATTTAGGAGGGCGGCTTTGTGTCAGACCCCAAATGAGATCCCCACTGAGTGTAAATATCCTGAGCATACGTCAAACCCATCTTCAGGATCTCAGAACGCCCTTCAGCAAGACGGAGAGCAATCGATTCTTGAACGATTCAGATAAAAAAAAAGACTAATCTCTCCTTCTCCTCTGTTATCGTGAGTGTTCACACGTCTGAATATAGATTTGACGGCCGTGGTAACTATTTGGGAATTGGAAAAAAAAACCCGCCCGTGCCTGTAATCTCTTCACGTTGCTACCCAGCCTTTGTCAAGAGCATCGCCACAAACCAACCATGTTTTGCAGCTGTCTCATTTGTAGTGGGGAGAGATTTCAGACCGCACAGCTGAGTTGAAGTCTCCAGAGAGGTAGCAGCTGTACTTGGCATATGCCTGCTGCCTCCCGCACAACGTGAAGCTAAAGAACCGCATCCTCTTTAGGCACAAAAACTCCCGTTTGAGTGACTAGATCTCCGACTTGTCAATCTTGTAAATCCCTGATGAGTTTGGTCTGTGCCGCATTAGCATTTTTATGGTTTTCACTTAATGTAAATGTTACACTTTTTAAGAAGGATGAGCTCCGTTTCAAGACAGATGAAAGGACACAGTACATTGGGCTTGATGAGTTTCTTTGCAAACACCAAAACATTATACGGAACAACCGCAGCTCGGCTGCCTTCCTTCAGGATAGAGACTCGTGTGGAGCAAAGGGAGTGTGTGTCATCGATAGGCTGAAGAAGTGGTGTAGGAGAACTGTAGGTGATACTAACGACGCTGCATGGACTGCACTCACTGCTGTGTCTGGAACATTCCTCCTTGCGCCAGCTGGTAGAGACAATTAATATGTAAAGAAACCTGTTTCATGCCACAACATGGTTTACAGTCTGTCAGGGAGAGGGAACATCGTCGATCAGACTGCCAACCTTTGTCTCTGGAGTAATGGGATGAACTAAGAATCCAATCAATGTGTTAACTTTGTAGAGAAAGATGTTTCAGTGTTTTGTGCGCTCAGCTGAATAAATATGTTTTCCTCCTCCGTTACATTTGCATTTATTTCTTGTTTGTTTTTCATGGATCCCAACAATTATTTATTCATTCCCACAGCAATTGTTTTTCGGCGAATCTGTAAATGTCTCAAACACGCTGAAACCTCATAAAAAAACGTTGCGGAGAATAATAAAGATAATGTACGTCGAAAGATTCAATGGCTGTCTGATGCTAAATATTCATAAGAAAAAATCATATTCGTTTCATTTTCTTATATTGGCAAGCCATTTTCATGCCAGGCTGACTATAAATTAGTTTAGTTTGTGAGGCTGATCTTGGCACCCACCAGACATTGCAAACATCTATGTGAATTCCAACTGTCAAAGAACAAAGTTAGTTGTCTGTGCAGGGTCCAATAGATTAGATAGAAAATATGTCTGGGGTAGGCACTGGGATTTATTTGTAGGCTTTTATGTTAATTTGTCCCTATAAAATCCAGTTTATATTTATCTTTACTATCTTTTAGCATAATTTTTGTGGCAACTGATAGGTGACAATTAAACTTTAGTTAATCATTCTATTTCACAATGGACCATAAATCGTGTGTTTGGGAAGTGTAATACATACAAATAGATAGGTTTGCAGCTAACCAAACATTAGTATTGAAAATATACAAATAAGATCACAAACAAATCAGGATCTTGATTTAACATCATTTTGTAAACATATCTCGATCCATCCCAGTCCTGGCTGTCAACAAATAATCTAATTTAGTCTTCATTGGCTGTGTAATGCTGTTTACTGCAAGCAATGACAGATAGTAACCTATTCTCTAATTTCACAGGCAGCTGCTAGCAGGATTTAAAACAGGCACAGAAATATCCCTTAATTATTACCATGGACCCACACTGACGAGACGATCAATACATCTGCGACGATATTGAACATAAATCCTTGGGTGTGTTGTCGAATCCATAAATTCAGGTAAATGGGACCAGGTTTTTATGAGTATTTACATAGAGATAACACATTGATTCCATGGCACTAACCCTGCGGAAGACCCTGTGGGGTCAGTGTAGGGTGGGTGGGCGTAGTGTGTGGTGTGTGTGTGTGTGTGTGTGTGTGTGTGTGTGTGGGGGTGCTTTGGTGAAGGGGGCTGGGGGGGAGAGGTGCTAAGGAGCTCACGTCCCCAAAACCCATTAGCTCATAAATCTGCTTCGTCTTGAATGAGAGCCCATTTTATTTTCTCTTTCAAAATCATAACTGCAGTGCTGATCTTCTTCTCTCTCTCTCTCTCTCTCTCTCTCTCTCTCTCTCTCTCTCTCTCTCTCTCTCTCTCTCTCTCTCTCTCTCTCTCTCTCTCTCTCTCTCTCTCTCTCTCTCTCTCTCTCCCTCCCTCCCTCTCTCTCTCTCTCTCTCTCTCTCTCTCTCTCTCTCTCTCCTTCTCTCTCTCTTTCTCCCTCTTTGTCCATAACAGACATGAGAATAATAAAAGTTTAATCAGCTTCCATCACGGTAAATTCAATAAAGGAATATCATTGGGTCGTTTTTGTTTTTCGGCTCCGTTATGATGCTATTACCTTCGAGTAGGAAATAAAGCTTAGCCTTCTTAGATTGCCTGATCATGACACACTCAGTAAAGTTTGCTTGATAAGATTTCTTTACAGTATTCCTTCCCACAAAATGCATAGTAACAAGTAATACTGGTATAGTTATTTGTAGCGATATTGACATTCACACAATCTGAAATATATCAAGTAACAAAAAATGCATCAAACTCATTCAAGTGGATTCTATAACTTAAACAGATATTCAAGAAAACACATGCTGGCTACTGATTGCGAGCACTCAGTGAGGGTTTTGTTATCGTGAAGTCATCGCTCAAACTGCCTCCTCCAAGCCAACGCTTCAATCTAATTACTCCTCAGAATGTTTGCTCAGAAAATAGGATTCACATTAGGTCTCCAGCCAAATATTTGTTCATTTTCCAATCTTAACTAAATGAATTTACGAGATATTGGATCATCAACAGAACACAATGATTCACCCCTTTTCACAGAGAAGCTTGACGTTAAAATCAGTATCGGATCTCTGTCTTGCATTGTCAGACATGTTGAGTGCAAATTAGTCCAGGAGAAAAACACAATTAGTTTAAGAGTCAGCTAATGTTGTCTAAAATGAAAAGAATGGTATTTTTATTTGAAAGCTTAAAGCAAACATATTGTATCATCGTCTGCAATAACTGGCCTTTTGTTCATTCTACCTCTAAATGTTTTGTCACATAAGACGTGGTCTGGAATGATAAGTGAGACTTACAGTCCTCTTTGTGAGACATTCGATGACAGATTTCTCCTTTTGGCTGGTCTGCATTTGATCAAACTGATCGATCTCTCAACGGCCTAAGGATTTTCACAACATAACAGAAAGAAGAAAACAAAATGCAGACATTTTAGAAACTCTGGGAGTATGACAAGCAATCAATATCTGACCCTCAAAAAGAAGGCCTCATATTTGTTAAATGACAAACAACAATCTGCAGCACCAAGCTCTCCAAGAGCCACGGTCATTATTTGAACAATAACAACAAAATTAGACAGATTCCAGTTATGGTGTCTGTGTTTGGCCAGTGCGAAGAGCAAATTATGTTTGCGATTCAATATCCCAATAAAAAAAACATCCCTCATAACATTGTTGTCATTTCCCCATGGTGTGGCCAAAGCAGCTTAGATAGTGTCAACAAAGCATTCCATGGGATGCTCTTAGCTTTATACCAGAGGCCATGTTGCTTGGTTTAGAAACCACCCTTAGTGGTCAGCCCCAACAGAACATCCACCATCCTATCCACCTTCAGAAAGGTCCCAGGTTCTCTTATCGAACCTTGTGATATACCCTACCCTCTCTGTACTGTTCTCAATCATCAGTTCACTGAGAGCCTTGCTACCTAGACAGCATGTGGTCATTAGTTTTTTTCAAATATACCCCTGCAGATATTTAGGTTCAGAGCTTGGAACCGGATTAAATAGATGCATCAGATTGTTTGGGTACACTAGGTGATATTTGTTGACGCAAACTTCCTGTAGGTTGATGACAGGCCCTGTTAAAGACAGGAAGGGAAAGACTGTAGAGATACTGGTGTGATCTGAGTGGAAATCTGAGCAGATCATTTTTGAGTAACTACCTTAGGTTAGCCTCTCAGCATGACATTATCTACTGCAAAGGCAGTCCAGCTAATTAGGGTCTCTGTTTACAAGCGTGTGTGGTTGAATTCACTATTTTAATCAGATTATTTACCTCAGGCTTGTTTTTCAGTAGGACCTTGACCCATGAATTCAATTAGCATATGTTTAAAATCTATCACACGTCTGCTTCAGAGCAGAGAATGTACAATGTTTTCATTTTGGTTAGATCTTGATGAAATATGGTCTCGACTATGGACGAATCGCTGGCCTTAGCTATATTTGAAATCAGATACAATCGATGAGTTTCTGCAAATACGCTCATCAGACACAAAAAAAGAATAGAAGCTTCAAAGATTCACATTTTACGACTCGCACTCACGGACGCAGGCAATCAAACTGAGCCTCTTGAGAGATCTACGCTTTCGAAGTGTCTTCTGGGTCAGAACGGCAGAAGTGTGATGAGGGTAGTAGAGGTCCTGACCTCGTTCGACGTTCAATCAGCTCCAATAAATCAATTGGAGAAACTCAGAGGGGAGCCAAATCATGACATGAGACGTCACACTGTTGTCTCTTCTGTTTGACAGAAACACAACAGGCTAGTTTTTCCGGGTTCCTCAGCGTAACTCACCGGCCTAATCTCCTTGTGGCGAAAAGTAAAGAGGAACCCAAAAATGGGAGTCAAAGGGTTGGAGATGAACTGGAGCCCAGAGATGTGAAGCTGTCTCCAGCCCAGTTCATCCAAGTCACATGGATACACAAATCCCTCCAGGCTTAAGAGATGTCTCCCGAAGGGACCCATCAGCTGGGGGGCCTTGTCACTTCATACCTCAGCCCTCTGGATGTAAATGAAAGGCGATGACATGGGAGAATCGATGCTGAACATTGCTGCATTTTCTGAACGGACAGATCCAGCTGTATTGATTGACCCTGCGCCTCTGGTGTTAATGTTAATGGCTGGAGAGTCATCGAGAACAAACCCGTTTTGCAACGTAAAATCTTGACAATAAAGAGACAGCCATTTCTGAGTAGACAGTATTTAAATCAAGCCGTTTAGCCAAGGCGGCTGTCTGCGATTATTCCAAGCGGTGGAAACGCTGACTGAACTAAAGCTGACTAGATAGTTCCCATTGAAAAAATGGCTGTTAATGACTAGGAGTATATGACAGTTGGAAGTGCAAATTTGTGTGTACAGTATGTGTTTGAGAGAGAGAAACAGCAATCATGAGAAACAAAGAGAGACAAAATGAGAGAGAGAGAGAGAGTATGAATAAATAGCTGATTGTGTTTCTGTACATTTTGATTCCACTCTTGATTTCATATCCTTTCCAAAAGAACATAGCGGGGTTTAACCCATACCCCTCTTATCTCCATCTGGGACTTAATTATTACATGAAGTAAGCGCTTTTCTGTCAAAAACCTAGATTGGATAAATCTTATATAGCAGAAGGACCTAAACTATCTCATAAAACGTGTTTGTGTGCACAGTGCCTTGCCTTTCTGTCTATTGTTGCAGTCTGTGGGCACCCTGCATTAGTTTGCACAGAATTTTGCATAACCTCAATCGCCTCAAGTCATTCCATCTGCTTCTGAGCTGTAGCAGCAAACAAAAAATACTCTTTGAAACACACACAAACATCACACAAACTCAGACTTGTAACTCTTGACTTAAAGTACAAAAACATTGCCTTATCAAGCCAACACCAGTGAACTCAAATATTGTATGCTGCATTTGTTTGTAGGCCTAACACAGTGTGTGTGTGTGTGTGTACTTCTCTTTGTGTACCTCTCTATGGGTGTGGGTGAAAGAGAGAGAGAGACACAGGAGAGAGATTGTTTGTATTTCTCTGCGCACGACTACGCCTGCGTCCATGTGTGCCCAATGCGCTCACAAGTGAAACTGGTTTAAAGAAAGTAAAACACCTTCCTGCACTTTTGTGGACCAGAAACATGGCCGCCGTGAGGCCGCAGCGCTGACGTGCCGCTACTGAAGGGCCGAACACGTTTAATCACCTCGTAACGAGACTACTGATGACATGCAGAGCAGCGAGCTAACGCGCCGTGCGCCTCTGTTCGCCTTGAATAATTTACCTGGCGACTAAGAGATACATGCAGCAACCTATTCACCAGATTATCACTTAATTAATAAACCTTAGGTGACTTCAATACTTCAGGAGGTCTGCATTATTCACGTTAAATCTCTGTCCTAATTACTTCCCCAAGGCTGATCTATGACTTTGTTTTTCCTCCCTGGAGGCCGAGTGAGGAGAGCCTCTGGATCTTCTATAAATAGAGCCTTTGTGGAAGCGGATGTCTGTTGCCTTGCTCTTCCCCTAATGATCATCAGGCTCGGCCTGTCCACACGTGCCTGCCTGCTAGCGTTGTGCAGTGGGCTGGTTCAGGAACCCGTTCATGTGAGGGAAAGGAAAGGTGCATGTCCGTTTAGAGGTTGGAGGGATGAAACGAGTACACTCTGTGAAAAGACCGACGAGGACAGATTTCAGCCGTCGGAAGTCGTCAGTCTCGTTGTGATGTTGTGTGTTTTGTTGAAACGGCACAGGAAAGCTCGAGCGCCGTGTCAACGCCATTAGCATTTCAAATTCAGAGCTGCACTGTGCCGTATGAGCATAATTATCAGTCACTGAACAATAGTTCACCCAGATATAAAACAGGAGGCAGAACTTAGACTCAGACTTTAATAAGAATACTGTTCCGTGTGATGAAGCGCCATAAATCAACGCCCTGCTAAATATAAGTTCAAGCTCTTTTTGCTCAAGCTTCCCAGCTCTGTGCTTTGTTTAAATAATGCAATTCGAGATACATTTGAAACCAACACTGTTTTTATTCGTAATCTATTCAGTTTCATGCCATATTCATGTTAAACATGAATCAATTTTTTTCTGATTTGCATAAAGTCCAAATACAACTAACATCATTAAAACAGAAGACAGGCAGGAAGAACGTTTTGAATCTTCATCAGCCGATAATGAAATCCATTTCCAACCATTTTGGAGATTGTGAAAGACCTCTGTCGCCTGTCACCTGTCACTAACCCCCAGGTGTCATTTTCTAATCAAAGTTTCATTTATTTTTTACCTTATTTCTCCTTCAAGGGGGCAAATCCCATCTCTCTACAGTGTTAAGACCATCTGTTATTGTGAGAATCATTTCAAGGTTGCGTATGTAATTTCACACCAGAGTAGGCTGAGTTAGGTCCACAGTGCAACATGGGTCTAGTTATTTAGAAACAGGTCTCACCTGGAATGGCCACGACATAAGGTTGCCATTTCATCACCAGTACTATAGAAGTGACCATTCCCATTATATTCTTGAGCTATTT